>NC_135956.1:22616422-22748922 GCF_053455715.1 Rhinoraja longicauda | reverse complement strand
GGCTGCCTACATTCTCACACAACCTCCCACTGCCCAGAGTGAACTTTTCAGATGTGTATTGCATTTGAAGTAAACGGTTAAAGGCTGCAACACACTTCCACCAGAAGAATAGCAATTTCTGCACCAGTCCAGTCCATGGTATTGGAGATCAAGATGTTGGAAATCACCTCAAGATCTAGTTGTTCCTCATGAACCATTTTATCTCGCAGGACAACTGTAAATTGTTCTGCAAATAACACAATGTAACTGCAGCCACAGGATAAGTGCAGGAGTTGAGCATGAGTGTCGATTGAGTGCAGTTTATCCCATTATTTCAGGAAATAGTAAATGAGGAAGAAGGTGAACAAGAGGTGTCCTTTTGAAGAAGGGTCCCTTAATCTTTAAAAGTTACTAAAGAGTTGCATATGGATGCTTAACTATATACTAAAACTCTCATTTGTTTGTTTGTTCCTGAATTACAGCCAAAACTGTACATGATAGCGCGACAATTTTAGGCCAACCTTACTCACCGTCGTCCCTTTGGTGCAAATGGAAGAGGTTTCATTGAAATCAGTCTTATATTTTTAAAGTTATTCACATTTTAAAGTTTAAATCTATCTCGTAGGGAGGGAGGAGGAGGGAGGGAGGGGGGGAGGAGGTGGGATAAGGGAGTGGGGGGGAGGGGAAGGGGGGTAAGGGAAGGAGGGGAGGGAGGGGGAGGACAGGGGAGGACAGGGGAGGGAGAGGGGGAGGGAGGGAGAAGAGGGTGCTGCACCAATGCAGGAGGAGTTTGGGGCCAACTTTGTCTAGTTTATTTATAAAAATATGTATCTGGCCACATTTAATATCTTGAAGATATTAAAATTCTATAAAAATCGAAAACGGTGGAATAACTTTATTTGGCTTGTTTAAAAAAGTGTAATTAAAACATTATCTGCTGCAATTATGCCACTGTTCTGATATTGATAAGGCAGTAAACATTTCCACTTCATTGTCTTCTTTTAAGTCATGCAACTGATAAAATATACAGTATTCCCTATGCTGTTTTAAATTAGTTTCATTAAAATAATTCTTCAATCAGAGGAGCAGAGCAAGCTCAAGCAAGCATGAGCAAATCTAGTTAAGATAAACTGTTTTTACATGCTTTAGTACTGACGCTTTCTGGTGCCATCCATATAACTGATGATTGACCTCCAACGGCAATTATGTTACTTTCTTGAGATACGAGTCCAACTATTGGAGTGTTTTCCCCTTGAAGCTACAAATATGCCACACAACAGATTTTCATGAGTGAACCAGATGGGTTTTTACGACAATTCAGTGGCATTGTAGTCCAGGTTATTTAATTAACTGAATTGATTTCCACAACTGCCATTGTGGGATTTGATCTTGTCTCATGTTTGTTATTCTATGCATCTGGGTTACTTTGTTATAAGAAATAGAACAATAGAGCACAAGAGGTACAGAAGTGTTAAATGCATTCCTCCAGTTTCAAGGATAGTTTTCTCCCAGTGGGACAAGCAGCATCTCTGGAGAGAAAGAATGGGTGACGTTTCGGGTCAAGACCCTTCTTCAGACTGACCAGTCCGAAGAAGGGTCGAGACCTGAAACGTCACCCATTCCTTCTCTCCAGAAATGCTGCTTGTCCCGCTGAGTTACTCCAGCATTTTGTGTCTACCTTCGATTTAAACCAGCATATCATATCATATCATATATATATACAGCCGGAAACAGGCCTTTTCGGCCCTCCAAGTCCGTGCCGCCCAGTGATCCCCGTACATTAACACTATCCTACACCCACAAGGGACAATTTTTACATTTACATTTACCCAGCCAATTAACCTACATACCTGCATCTGCAGTTCTTTCCTACACAGTTTCCTCCCAGCTGTCTCAGGCAACTGAACCATCCTATCACCACCTGGAGAGCGGTCCTGAGCTAACACCTATCTCATTGGAGACCCTTGGACAGTCTTTAATTGGTCTTTACTGGACTTTATCTTGTACTAAACATTATTCCTTTTATCCTGTTCCTGTACACTGGACGGCTTAATCGTAATTATGTAGTCTTTCCGCTGACCAGATAGCACACAACAAAAAAGATTTTCACTGCACCTCAGTATACAATAAACTAAACTAAACCATATATGTACTGACCATGATGCCAATTTAAACTGCACATCTGCCTACACAAGGTTCTTTATCCCCCCATTCCCTGTCTGTTCATGTGTCTGTCTAAATGCCTCTTAAACACCACAGTTGTATCTGCATCCACCACATCCCCTGCCAGCATATTCCAGGCACCAACCACTGTCTGTAAAAAAATAACTTGCCCATTCATCTCCTTTAATTTTTGCTCCTTACACCTTTGAACTATACCCTCTAGTATGTGACATTTCCATCCTGGAAACTTTTGACTGTCAACCCTTTCACAATTTTATATACTTAAGAAACATAGAAACATAGAAAATAGGCGTAGGAGGAGGCCATTCGGCCCTTCGAGCCAGCACCGACATTCATTGTGATCATGGCTGATCATCCACAATCAGTAACCCGTGCCTGCCTTCTCCCCATATCCCTTGATTCCACTAGCCCCTAGAGCTCTATCTAACTGTCTCTTAAATTTATCCAGTGATTTGGCCTCCGCAGAGAATTCCACAAATTCACAACTCTCTGGGTGAAAAAGTTCCTTCTCACCTCAGTTTTAAATGGCCTCCCCTTTATTCTAAGACTGAGGCCCCTGGTTCTGGACTCCCCCAACATTGGGACCATTTTTCCTGTATCTAGCTTGTCCAGTCCTTTTATAATTTTATATGTCTTTATAAGATCCCCTCTCATCCTTCTAAACTCCAGTGAATACAAGCCTAGTCTTTTCAATCTTTCCTCATATGACAGTCCCGTCATCCCAGGGATCAATCTTGTGAATCTACGCTGCACTGCCTCAATTACAAGGATGTCCTTCCTCAAATTAGGAACTATCAGAAAATTACTTCTATCAGATCGCCCCTCAGCCTCTGACCTTTCAGAGAAAACAATCCAAGTTAGTCCAACTTCTCTTTATTGCTGAGATGCTGCCTGACCTGCTGAGTTACTCCAGCATTTTGTGAATAAATATCTTCGATTTGTACCAGCATCTGCAGTTATTTTCTTATACTCTCTTTATTGCTGATACTCTCCCATCCAGGATTCATTCGGATGAATCTTTTCTGCACACTCTCCAAGCCTCCATGTCCTTCGTGGATTGTGGTGGCGAGATCTCCACACAATACTCGAAATGTGGCCCATTCAAAAATTTTATGTTGCTGCAATATGACTTCCTGACTTTTATACTTGACCAATGAATGCAAACATGCCATACACTTTCTTTACCTTTCTACTTGTATTGCCAATCACAAGGAACTCTGGAAGTGTACCCCAAGATCCTTCTGTTCTAAGAATCCTGCTACTTACTGTATACTTTCCTTTTATATTTGACCTCCCAAATGCAACACTTCATACTTGTCTGGATTAAACTCTCTGTCATTACTCTGCCCTCTTTCCAACTGGTTATATCCTGCTGAATCCCTTTGTCAACTTTCCTCATTATCAATAACTCTGCTTTTTATGTCATCTACAAAGTTAACAATATGTTAACTATATTTTGTCTAAATCATATCCAGCACTGATCCTTAGAGAACAACACTGGTTTTGAATCTAATCTATCATGTCTCCTTGGATCCCATGCATCATAATCTTCTGTATAACCCTCACATAAAACCATGCTAACTATCCCTAATAAGCCTATGCTTTTCTTGATACGAGTAAATCAAATCCTTAAGAATCCTCTTACAAAATATCCCAACTACTGATGTAAGGCATATTGGTCTGCAATTTACTGGTTTTCATCTATTCCTTTCAGAGGAATACCATAGGCTATTTTCCAGTCCTCTGCCTTTGGGTGAAATGGACACAAAGTTCTCTGAGTCAAAGCCCCTGCAATCTTCTGGCTTACCTCTTTTAATAACCTGGGCTAGATCTCATCAGCTCCTTTGTGTGAAATATCGGTCGAGTTGCTCCAGGATGAGCTAAAAAGTACCTGCATTTATGTAGGCTTTTTAACACAAAATAATACCAAGGTGCTCCACAGACGTGCAATCAATCAAAAATTAACATCCTGGTAAAGTAGCAATTTTACATTATTTATGTAGGAAATAACTTCCTGTGTGTTCCAGATCTCATAATTATTTCTAAATGTCATGTTGCTTGACCACAGGTCAAATGTTATATATTATTTGTAAGAAATAAAATTACATTGATGTAAATCACAAGTTTAAATATCTTTCTAAATTTAATCTCCACCATTAAGTGAATGGTCTTTTTGAACAAACATAAAATAACTAAATTTGGTATTTTTTAATCAATGTTTTATTTATTAATTCCCAGCACATTAAATGATCTGTGCATGCCATGGACTTGCATGATTGAACATTGGAAAGCTTGACACTTAACATAGGTTTCTGCTACTTCTAGCAATAGTATATTTGGCAGCAAAGTACTTTGTCAAGTCTGTGCACTCTGTGAGCAAGGCTTATTAAGCCGCAGGTTTTTATAAAAATGGTTTGCATTTGGCATTGTGACTTGTATAACTGAAATAATAATTTGTCATCAAGCCGAAGCATATTATTGAGGGGAAAGGAGTTGTACTTTGGTTCATGATGCACAGAACCTTAAAATTGCGACGCTTTCCTTATCAATTTTTCTAATTTGAAAGTCATTAGTTAGGTCAGACTATTAATTTAAATTGTTATAATATTGTATTTTAAAAAATGGCTGTACTCCTGATAGTAATGAAATATTAATTAGTTATTAAAATCGTTGAAAACATTAGCGACACAGTGGTACTGGTTTCCGATGGGCATGGTGACGGACGCACCACACAACTCTGTCCTCCATACAACTGGCAAGCTCCTCTTTTGTCTCTACATATGCGTCTTCCATCGAGGTCTTCAGCACCGTCTTGTTTGGTCTTCCTGGGTTCCATTTTCCATGGGTGGGTTCCTACAGCACAACCTTGTTTGCTGGTATTTCTGGATGGCGGTGGCAATGAGCCTCATCCTTCTCGACCTGATCTTCTCGGTCAGATAATGAAAAATCCTGCTGATTATTACAGCATTTCTGGTCTCTGCTACAACCACATGGACTATATAATAGCAACTTTGACTCCAGCTGCTATGCCTTGCTTTCTGCAGAGATTTCATTCTTATTTCTCCTGGTTTCTCAGTCTCGATCACATTTGTTCTTAGGAAGATAGCTCCTGACTTGTACCTCCATAGTATCCACAGGAGTTGCAAATACTGGCCTTTTAGTATGTTCCTTCCCATTGACCGATGACTCAAATTTGCCTTCTATGTGAATGAACAATTCTTACAATTTAGTAATTTGCATTTGTTGCTCACAATGTGGTTTCCTCAATATTTGAGAAACCAGACAGAGTGGTGACCATTTTGGGGAACCCTCCATTCAATCTGTAACATTACAGTTACACATCATTTCAATTCTCCATTTCACGTTGACATGTCTTTCACCTTCTACAATGTTCCATGAAAGCGCAGAGTAAACTTGAACAGATCTTAATCATCTGGTTTTGCACATTACTGCCTTGAGTAATCACACCAAATTCACCATTTTCAGATACTCAGACATTTGACTTGTACTTCACAGTTCCAGCATTCAGTTTATATTTTTCTCGCAGCTTTCTATTTGAATTTTATTTGTCATCTCCTATTTGCATGTCCTCCTGAGCTTTTGTTATTTCCTCGCTTCTTTCAGGTGGCACCTCTACCATCAGCAGACCCATCCAATTTCCTTCTACTCTCTACTCTGCCCAGTGGAGCTGGTCCACACCCTTAACAACATCTCCTTCGACTCCTCCCACTTCCTACAAGTCAATGGTGTAGCCATGGGCACCCGCATGGGTCCCACCTATGCCTGCCTCTTTGTAGCGTAAGTTGAACAATCCCTGTTCCAGGAGTAAACTGGCCCTATCCCCGAACATCTCCGTTACATTGACGATTGCATCGGTGCTATCTCCTGCACCCATGCAGAACTCATTGACTTCATCAACTTCACTACCATTTCCATCCTGCACTCAAATTCACTTGGACCATCTCCGACACCTCCCTCCCCTTTCTTGATCTCACAGTTTCCATCACAGGAGATAGACTATCAAATGAAGTCTATTACAAACCCACTGATTCCCACAACTATCTCGACTACACTTCTTCCCACCCTGCTTCCTGCAAAGACTCTATCCCCTACTCCCAATTCCACCGACTATGCCGCATCTGTGCCCAATATGACGTGTTCCATACCAGCACATCCGAGATGTCCCCATTCTTTAGGGAACATGGGTTCCTCTTTCCCATCATAGATGAGGCCCTCACTCGTGTCTCCTCGATATCCCACAGCTCCGCCCTTGCTCCCCTTCCCCCTAGTCGCAACAGAGGCAGAGTCCCTCTAGTCCTTACCTTTCACTCCATCAGCCATCGCATACAACACATAATCCGCCGATATGTTTGCCACCTCCCACGGGATCCCAACAATAGTCACATCTTCCCATCTCCACCCCTTTCCGTGTTCCGCTGAGACCATTCCCTCTGTAACTCCCTGGTTAACTCATCCCTTCCCACCCAAACCACCCCCTCCCCAGGTACCTTCCCCTGCAACCGCAGAAGATCCTATACCTCCTCCCTTGACTCGGTCAAGGGACCCCGACAGTCCTTTCAGGTGAGGCAGAGGTTCACTTGCACGTCCTCCAACCACATCTACTGTATTCGTTGTTCAAGATGTGGACTCTTATACATCGGCGAGACCAAACGTAGACTGGGCAATTGTTTCGCTGAACACCTTCGCTCAGTCTGCCAGAACCTACCTTATTGCCCGGTTGCTTAACATTTTAATTCTTCCCATTCCCACACTGACCTTTCTGTCCTCGGTCTCCTCCAATGTCAGAGTGAGGTTAAATGCAAATTGGAGGAACAGCATCTCATATTTTGCTTGGGCAGTTTACAGCCCCGTGGTATGAATTTTGATTTCTCTAACTTCAAGTAACCCCGGCATTCCCCCTCTCTCTATCTCTCCCCCACCCAAGTCGCACCAGCTTCTCGTTTTCACCCAACAACCAACAATGGCCTGTTTCCTTGATCATCGTTACTTTATCGTATATCTTTCATTTATTGTTCTTTACCTCAACATCATTGTCTATATCTCTCGTTTCCCTTTTCCGTAATTAGTCTGATGAAGGGTCTCTACCCAAAACATCACCTATTCCTTCTCTCCAGAGATGCATCCTGCCCGCTGAGTTACTCCAGCTTTTTATGTCTATCTTTAGTTTAAACCAGCATCTGCAGTTTCATAAACCAACATCTGCAGTTTATTCCTACACATCTGTCATTGATTTTTTTCTGATCGCCACCCTAAAAAAACCATATCTCTTATTCTATCTGCCCCTGACGTTTTTTTGACGCCATATTTCTAACTTTTCTCAGCTTAGATGAAAGGAAATTAAGTCAAAGTATTAATTCTATTTCTCTGTCTACAGATACTATCTGACCCACTGGAGACTTGCATCATCATGTGTTTTTATTTCAACGATCTTGATAGAACTTATTTTGTTTGTAATTGTTGTTATTTAGCATTCATAATTGTAACTTCAATGTTATTTACAGTATGCCAGGTACAGAATGTTACTTCATTTAATTGGCCTAATATGGATATACATGCAGTGCTTTATGTATTTTCCAGTTGTGGATGGCTAGATATGAAAGGGAAATAGAATTGTGAATGTGAACTGGATAAATCTTTCAATGTTACTGAGAACTTTAGACAATTTTATTGGGAAACAAGACATATTTCATGCAGCATTTTGCTTTTATTTGCAGAGTTTTTTAGATAATTGCTCAGATTATATTAAAAGTAAAATAATATTTTGTACAAAAATTGAATTGCCGTTTTGTTGAATACAGTGCAGATTTTGTTTTATTTGCATTTGGACACTTGTTAGAACCACCTAACACTCTGAAATCAAGACTAACATTAACTGATTGTTTTACTCATAATACAATAATTCATAATTTCTCCATCTGAATAACATTTCAAATCCTTGTGTTTTATCTATTAGGAATTTTCTTGAAACCCAGAATTGATTTTACATAAGAATAGCATAACCACGTTTGAGGAAGATTTTGTTGCTGGTTTGAAAGAACCATGGCCTAAAAATTAAGCATGCTGTGGTACCTACATCACAGTGCTGAATCAGCAGTGTGGTAAACCTGAGCCTATTCATGCAGGTGCAGCGACGTTGCACTATTTTGTCACAATCCAAATGGACATGTCTACATACATTTAAGTGTGCAATACTACCTTTCCTCTCTTAATGTGTAGTTCAATATCATGCATCTGTTGGTCTATTCATGTGCTAATTGATACCAGGGCTCTAGCTACTAAGCCACGACATTGCTGGAAATCTAAATGTTGTTTTCATTTAAAACAGTTGCAGGATTTCAATGAAAAAAAGTCTTGACAGTAATCCAATGCCTCTGTAACTTAACTGGTTTCAACTACCAAGTTGCCACTCTTTCATATCCTGACATCCCCATTACCCGCAGTGGCAGGATCAGCAGAGGAAAGATGCGGAACAGTATTTTGTCTCTAAAGAATATTTGTAGCTGCCTTGTAGAAAAAGACTGACTTGTGCAATGGCTGTAATTAAGTCTGTGGTCTCAAACGTGCTGTATCTTCTTGGAGATGGTGCAGTTCCAAGGTACCATTTTCATAGGGACAATGTTGTTTTGGAATTGAACACGCCCGATAACATCTTGACTTCAGAGCTCTGAAACATCAGAGTTCTATCATTTAGAGACTGCAACTTATTTTCCTTACCTTTATTTTTGCCTCTTTTCTTGCTTCTTTGTCAGTTCATTTTTAAAGGTTAATAATGAGATGAGCTTTTGAGGCTCTTCATATCTTTCTTTTTACATTATCAGCACCAACTTGCATTATATTTTTGTCACAATTTGTTTCTGTTGATTAAATCTACATGTTCAACATCTAATCTGTATCCATTTTAAAATTCTAAATTAAAAGCTTCTATTCACTCTGCAAATGATCATATTGGTTGAGCAGCAATGTATTCAGGATATTTAAAAAATACACTCGTAATTGGCATGCATTTGTTGAAAGCTACTTGTCTTTAAGAATTGGTGTGTCCTCCTGATTTGTAATAAACTTGGATAGTGATAGACATGAAACCTTTTTCCAAATGTGTTTTCTAACTTGTAAAGGACAAATAGTGTATAATGTAAAGGAAAAAAATAAACGTTTTGCTTTTCTGTACGTATTTAAGCATTAGTTGAAACAATCCTACCTAGCATGATGCCGAGCACTTTTTCCATTGCCTCCGCCTCTGGCTCTATTTCTCTGGCAAGGGATTCTTGCCACTCCTACCCTCCTCACTACCCCCCGTAATGATCTCTTCTTCTCCTGTCTCCAACATTCCTCATCTTCCTGCCGGCCTGCTATCCTCCCTGGACCTTTTCATTTCCATCTACTGCTGCAACATCAACCGTCTTGACTTCTCCACTCTCTTTACCTATTCCAATTTTACCCCTTTAAAATGTGCAGCCCTCTGCTCACTCAGTAGCAATCCCCATATCGTCATCAAATCCGTTGAGAAGTGGGGTGTCGTTGTAGTCTGGCAGATTGACCTCTACCATTCTCAGGCCAGGCACCACCTCTTCATATCTACCCCTTGAGCATGATGAGATGAACGAACACCAGGCCACCATCTCACAGACCATTACCAATCTTATCACCTCTGGCGATCTTCCCTTTACAGCCTTCAACCTTATGGTTTATAGTTTTTAGTACCCCAACCCCCCACTGCCCATTTCTATCTCCTTCCCATAATCCTCAAATAGGACTACCCACTCAAACCCATTGCTTCTGCATGCTCTGGCCCCACTGAACTCAGCTCTTGATCTACATCCGAGACACCTCACATGAAGAAGGATCCCGATGCAAAACGTCATCTTTCCATTCCATGCACAGATGTTTCAAGACCTTCTGAGTTACTCCAGCACTTTGTGTTTTGCTTCGCCTGGCAGAAGTTCATTTTTGGAGAATTACTATTTTGGAACTTTGAATTAGATTTGGATAGTTGAAGATGATAATATGCCTTTCCAACATATTTTTCTATTACTTTTGTGATTAACTTTAGATATCGGAGACCTATGCCTTTTTACCACGTGAGGCAGTGACCAGATTTCTAATGAGCTGCTCAGAATGCCAGAAGAGAATGCATTTGAATCTAGATGATGCAGATCATAAAGGTAAAACTTTTTGTCATTTAATTCAATATGGAATAACCTTAAAAATAGATGGTGACTTTTAGTTTAAAAGCAGATTTGTTGAAACACTTGAGGGTGTTTAGGTTAATGGATTTGTGTTCGGATTTATCTAGGAAAGTACATTAATTTGGACTAATCAGGTTTTCTTAGTCTGGATGTTGCTTTGTGCTTTTAATATTAAAAAGATTAATTAAAAAAATCAGAAATATCTCGTTGAAATTAGAAAATTTACAATAGCACAATAGTTAATGCAGCAAAATGGTTAAAATAGAAAGGATTAATATTGAAATTGCAGTTCTTTAAAATCTTTCTTAGCATTAATTTTGGAAATCAAATGACAGGCTGGATAATCTTATTAAAAATTCTTATTAATCTTATTAAAAATCTAATGAAATTAGCGTACTATTTGCATTCTTTATGAACACCAATATTAAGAAACTAATTTTTATTCTTTCATAAGGGAGAGAACAAACTTTCTGGTGATATTATCAAGCAACATTGTGTCTTCAACAGATTTGTGCATTTTCATTTTTGTCATTGTGCCTGTTTTGTGCAAATAAGGCCTCTTGTTAATTCCTTGCCTTGTTAGTGTTATTTCCTGTCATTTGCAGAAATATTATCTTTGGTTTGCCAGGATTGATTTTTCTTGAACAAATACAGCTTCATTGTATAAGCAATAAATATTCTTTTCTTATTTTGCAACATTTTCATTGACGAAAGCCCTTTTTATATACCTTGGAGTTGGCTCAAATTTATCTTTGGTGAGCAAATTCTAAAAATGTGTACGGTTCCGTTATGGCAGTTGCTGAGGGTGTTTCCTGATGAACAGAAACACCTGGATAGCTTGTTCATAAGAACATAAGGAATAGGAGCAGGTGCAGGCCATTTGGCACATTGAGCCTGCTCTGCCATTCAAAAAGATAATGGCTGATTTCCCCCCTTGATTCCATTTCCCTACCCTATTCTCTTATCTCTAGCATCCAGAAACCTATCTTTTGCTGTTTTGTATGCAGTCAAAAACTGAGCCTACACTGTACCACGAGGCAGAGAATTCTAAAGATTCCATCTTCTGGGTGAAAATAGTTCTCCTCATTTCATTCATAAACAGCTTTCCACTAGTTTAGATACTGGCTTCTAATTCTAGGCTGCATTGCCTAAGAGGCACATCCGCCTCACATCCTGCTTGTCAAGCCCACTAAATATTTTATACATCACAATCAGTTCATTTTTCTTCTAAACTGTAAACTTAGCCTACTTAAAATCTCTTTTAGAATGATCTGCAATCGCAAAAGTGAGTACAGTGAATGTTCACTGCATACTCTTTATAACATCTTTCTTTAGGTAGGGAGACTAAAACTGTACACAATACACAAGGTTTGCTCAGGCCCAGTATAATTGTAGTAAGATATCCCTTTGCTATCAATCAAATTCTATTACAATAGATGCCAGCATACTATTCCATTTCTGTATTGTTTGCTGTACTTGCTGTTGGTTTTCAGTGACTTGTGCGCAAGGGCACCAAAGTCCATTGAACATAAACATTTCCCACTCTCTCACCTTCTAAAAAGGCTGATTTTCTGTTTAGAAAAGTTACTCCTACAGCTACTTTTCTACAGCCAAGTGCAGAGAGATATAAGCAGTAATAACAAGCTGTAGGTATACCCAACGTAGATAATTGTGGAATCCTATGCTCCCAGCTTTATATTCAGGTCAGAACATTAGGTGTACACTTCTACAGTTCAAGCACCAGCTCTGTTGTCTTCGAGCATGACTTGGTCTCAATGGAATTGCGGGCCAAATGAAACCCACATCTACAACGACTAAATGTGGAAGATTGACAGACTGACCCTCAAGATCTAGGAAGTACCCAGCAAGATATTGTGAAGGATCAACAATGAATGACCCTAAAAAATTAAGCTTGTTTTATGCAGTTGAAGGAAATAAACAGTTAATGAAACCCAATTTTAAAAAAAGTAAAAAAATCTAAGTAATTGAACTTGTCTTGCTTTTCACATTTATTCCACATGGCCAAAAATACCACGTAAATGGATGGGGCAGCCTTTCCTGCACTAGATTTAGCCTTTATAGGCTAAAGAGAGAAATTGATTGGTAGGGGCATCAAAGACTACAGGGAGAAGGGAGGAGAATGGGGTTGAGAGGGAAAAATAGATCAGTCATGATCGAATGGCGGAGTAGACTCGATGGACTCAATGGCCTAATTCTTCTTCTCTGTCTCATGGTGATAGATGTTGTCTTCATGGATTGTAGTAAGGCATTTGACAAAGTCCCCCATGATCCAGAAGATTGAGATACAGAGGATTAACAGTGTCTTATAACTGGTTTACTGATTGAAAAAAACAGGGTTGTAGTGAAAGGACAATATTCTGCTTTGGTAGCTTACAGCCTAATGCTATGAAAATTGTATTTTCCAATATTAGGTAACTAACTTACAAACAATCCTAACCCCCCCCGTCTCCCCACTCTTCCCTATGTCCCACCTGGTCTCTCACCACTCCTCCCTCGCAAATCTTCTACCCGTACCTCATATCTTTGTTTTTTTCTTTTCTAGCCTTCATCCAGCCATTTGCCTGTCACCCCCCCTCACCTGTATTTACCTATCACTCGCCAGGCTTTGTCCTGCCTTTCCTCTATTCCAGCCTTCCCCCACCATAATCAGTTTGAAGAAGGATCCCGACCTGAAACGGCACATCCATGTTCTCTAGCCATTTTGCCTGAGCTGTTGAGTTACTCCAGCACATTGTGTCTTTTTCGTAAACTAGCATCTGCAGTTCCTTGTATCGAAGTTACTGAGGAGAAAGGTGAAGAAAACCAAAACTTCACTTCAAAAGAACACTTCCACCCTACAAAATAATGGGAAAAATAACAATTGAGCTTTTGATTACCATTGTAACATTTTTTTTGAAAGCTTGAATTTGGTACAGTATCCCTGAATTCATTTTTCTATATTTTTACAGAAAATGAGAAACCGGCTTCTTTGGTGACCAGTATGATAGATTACAATATGCCTATTACAATGGCCTACATGAAGCACATGAAACTCCAGTTACTAAGTTCTCACCAAGACGAGGTACCGTATTATTTTCAAAATGAAAGAAAATGTTTATTTATGATTGGAATGTTAGGATATGATATTATGTTACCTATGTTATGATAGGAATAAACAATGTTGTTTATTTATGATAGGAAATATGCAGATTCTTTTTTCAATTGTATAATTAGAGTCAAAGAGTCATCAAATCATATAGCACAGAAATAACCCCTTTAGCTCAGCATTTCCAAGCTATACAAATCCCATTTACTTGCACATGGTCCATAGCCTTCTCTGCTCATCTGAATACCTTTTAAATGTTTCTCCTGCCTACACAACCCATTCAGATCTGTATTCCAGATTCCAACCACCCTCTAGGTGAAAAGTTTATTTCTCAGATCCCCTCTAAGCCTCCTTCTCCTTACCTTAAACCTATGCCCTTTCATTGTAGTTGCATCTCCTATGGGGAAATGTTTCTGACTATCTACCTTACTATACATCTCATAATTTTTTATATTCTTTTAGGTTCCCCTCAGCCTCCGCTACTCCAACCAAAATAAACCCAGCCTATCCAATCTCTCTATCCCAGGCAAAATCCCGAGGAATCAGCACTGTACTGTCTCCTTTGGAATACAGTACACAGAACTCCAACGTAATCACATCCTATAGTATGGTGTACGAGCTGTACACAGTACTCAATCCGTGGCTTAACCAATATTTTAAAGAGTTTACCATGATGTTCCTTCTCTTATATTCTGTCTTCTCGTTAATGAAGGCAAGAATCCGATATGCCTTCTTTACATCTTTTCTGTCACATTCAGGAAAATTATGCCTTGCTGTTCCTCAATACTTCTGTTTATGATGTAAGTCTTTCTATTATTAATCTCTTCAAAGTGCATCACTTAACACTTACACGGATTAATTTGTGTCTAAATTGCTCCCATCTTACTAAATGACCATTCTGTAGTTTAGCATTATCCTCCTCGTTATCAACAAATTACATAGATTTATGAATTTTGCTCTGCTTACAACCAATTTAAAAGGTGTTTTGAACTTGATTAAATCAAAAAGATAAATGAGAAATAAAGTTGTGTTGGTTTTGTTAGTCTTTTCAGATAGAGCAAACATTTATGGGCAAGTTTAGCTGACTGCTTTATTTTTTGTTTCTGATAAATGTGAAGTAGAATAGCTTTGTGTACAAGACTAAATACTTTGTATTAAGCAGTGAAAGCAGCATTCTCCTTGTGAAAAGTTGAAATCAAGTGAATCTCTCCTTATGAAAAGTATAGGAATATACTTATGAAGGCAATCATGAGGGTGAAAGAGACATAATTGGCAGGTATGGTAAAGGAAAATCCCAAAAGATTCTACAACTATATTAAGAATAAACAGGCAGCTTGGAAGAGAAAGGGTCCCCTTAAAGATCAGGTCAGGACCCTTCTTCAGATCCCACAAAGTGGTGGAGTAACTCATCGGGTCTTTGAGTCTGAAGAAAGGTCCCAACTCGAAACGTTACCCATCCTTTTTCTCCAAAGATGCTGCCTGACCTGCTGAGTTACTCCAGCACTTTGTATTTATTTCGGTATATATCAGCATCTGCATTTCCTTTCTACACCCTTTAAAGATCAGCCTGGTTGTCTTTGTTCAGAGCCACGAGAGGTGGGGAGATATTAAATGAATATTTCTCACCCATTTTTACTGAGGACAAGATTATGGATAAAAGGAATTGAGGCATAAGAGTTGTGATGTCTTAGATCATACACAGATTACCAAAGAGAAGGTATTAAAAACTTTAAAGCCCCAGGGCCTGACCATCCTCTGACCTTGTGGGAAGCTAGGGAGGAATTTATGAAGGCTCTTGCAGAGGTATTTGCATCATCTTTAACCACAATGGAAGACTGGAGGACAGCTAAAGTTGTACCATTGTTTAAGAAGGGCAGTGATGCTATTGTTGTTGGACGGGATTCTTCGGGACAGGATCAACCAGCATTTCGACTGTTTAGGGATAGTAAGCATGGATTTATGTTTGTCTCACAAAACTGACAGTCTTTGGAAGAGGTCACCGAGAGGATTGAGGAAGGCAGGCTTGTGGACATTGTCTATATGGATTTTAACAAAGCCTTTGACAAAGTCCACCATTGCAAGATAATCTGGAAGATTAGATCGCATGGAATACAAAGAGAACGAGCCGAATTGGATTCAGAATTTAGAGAGATATGGGACAAATGCAGGTAAATGGGACTGGGCTGGTATACCAACTTGCTTGGCATTTACAAGGTGGACTCAAGGGCCTGTTTCTGTACTGTACAGCTCTACGATGAAGTATTTGCCATAATTTTCTAATGTTAAAAGATAGACACGGGATAACATGAAAAATCTAGGCATTCATGCACTAGTTTTCACATGTTCATGGATATTGAGTGCAATCTTTGCATTTTTGTAAGGACTGATAATCAAAGTAGAAGCACCACATTCTATGCAAAGTGAATTAGAAATGATTTCTGTTGGTGTTTTTACTGTACCATCAATAAAATGTTTTGGGCGGCATGGTGACACAGAGGTAGAGTTGCTGCCTTACAGCATTTGCAACTTCGGAGACCTGGGTTCGATCCCGACTACGGGTGCTGTCTGTATGCAGTTTGTATGTTCTCCTCATGACTACGTGGGTTTTCTCCAAGATATTCGGTTTCCTCCCACACTCCAAAGATGTACAGGTTTGTCGTCTAATTGGCTTGGCATAAGTGAAAATTGTCCCTCTTGTGTGTAGGATAGTGTTAATGTGCAGGGATCACTGGTCGGTGTGGACCTGGTGGGCCAAAAGGCCCGTTTGCGCCCTGTACCTCTAAAACTAAAAACTAAAACTAAAAACAAAATGGTACTCAATTTGTGGCCTAACCAATGTTTTAAAGAATTGTGCCATGACTTCCCTTACCATTACTTTTCTTATATAATGTCTTCTGGCTAATGAAGACAAGAATCCAATATGCCTTCTTTACATCTTTTTTGTCATTGTCAGAAATCCTTAGGTCCCTCTGTTCCCCGATACTTATGTTTATTGTGTAAGTTCTCCTCTTATTAGTCCTTTTAAAGTACATCACTTCACACTTACAAGGATTAACTTTTGTGTCCTTTGGTAAGGCAATGGATGTGTCCACACGGACAGCATATGGCATTTGATAAAGTTCCACTTGGTAGGCTGGTCTGAAAATTAAGATGCATGAATGAATGAATTAATACTTTATTGTTACATGTGACAAGTCACAGTGAAATTCCTTGCCTGCATACACAAGGTATGCAACAGTTGCCACATAAGAGTGGTGAATCTGTGGAATTCTCTGCCACAGAAGGTAGTTGAGGCCAGTTCATTGGCTATATTTAAGAGGGAGTTAGATGTGGCCCTTGTGGCTAAAGGGATCAGAGGGTATGGAGAGAAGGCAGGTACGGGATACTGAGTTGGATGATCAGCCATGATCATATTGAATGGCGTGCAGGCTCGAAGGGCCGAATGGCCTACTCCTGCACCTATTTTCTATGTTTCTATAAGGTTTATAGACAATGCCAAAATTGGTGGAGCTGCAAACAGTGAGGATGGCTGTCAAATGATACAGTGAGATATAGATCAGTTACAAAAAAAAGGCAGAGAAATGGCAGATGGAGTTTAATGCGAGCACATGTAAGGTGTTGAATTTTGGGAGGTTGAATGTGAGGGGTAGATATACAGTTAATGGTTGGTATGAACAAGTTGGGCCAAAAGGCCTGTTTTCATGCTGTGTGAAGCTATGAATTATTTCTGCCTCTGCCTTATACTTGACGACTCGCATAGCTCTTGAGCACTGCATATTCCTTGCACTTTATTTCTCAATAAAACATGTTAGGAGGCAGTAGTATTAACACATCATAATTGAGTGGGTCTTAAAATTTACCAACTAGATTTATTTGCAGAACTTTAATTGAAGGCAGAATCGAATAAACGATGACAGCAGTTGCACATTGACAGGACAGATAGATCCTTATGTCTTTTAAACATAACACCTGAAGGAACTGTACGTGGAGAGAATACTTAATGTGCCACAATGCACTCGAGTTAAGTTTGTATTGTTTTGACAAATAGCCCATTGTTTAAGTAAGTAAACTCTTTCAGTTATTACGTTGGATTAAAGAAATACAGGGGATAACTATCTTAAGGCAGCAGGAGGCTGACATTTGGAATATCAATCAAGGTAAAGGTGAGTCAAAGGAACATTGAAGTCAGCATGCAAATAAAGTTAATGGTGTTGCAAGAATATCGTTGCGGTTCGCTTCTGATATTGTTTTGGTGAAATATGATCCTCAGGAGACCAGATCTGCATTCAAGTCTGAAACAAGGTTGATGCAAATTAAAAATAGCATGAACCCAACCCATGATCATGTCATCTCTTGAGAGAGGATTTAAAAAAAGTTGAGAAATTATTCTTATAAAAACTGAAACGAAATCCCTGACATAAATGCATTGGGATTTCTACGTTTTAGTAATGCTAAAATTTGGAATCCCCTTCTTAAGATCTCGATTCACCCATTTTTGAAAGTACTTAGGAATTTTACCCTTGCTGCCCTTTAGTGATCTTTTTCCTGATGCCATTGACTTTTCAAAGTAAAGCCAATGCACTTTCTACCATTCTTACTTTATTCAATAAAGATATTCAGTTGGTCTAAATCTATTTCCTTCATGAATTTAGAATATTCCATACTAAATTTCAAGCCTACATCTTTCCAACCAACCCATTTAGGTGGTTCAGAGCCTTAAGCTAAGTGTCATTTTGGTTTGTATTTTCAGCTTGTATAGAATCAGCTTGTATTTTGCACCATTTTCAACAAACATACAATTCAAAATAGAATCGTACATTTGAACAATGGCGTATTCAGCTTTATGTTGTGTCATTCGCATGATGCAAGCTGAAGCCCTATCTGTTTTTTCTTTCGTCTTTCATCGATTGTGGATATCAAGTCATAGTGTTACGTAGCAAAGAAACAGGGCCGCATTGACCATCAAACATCCATCTACGCTAATCTCATATTTCTCTTACATCCCCATTAATTCCATAATCAACACCCCCCCCACTTTATTCTCCTGCCATCAGTTAGGGTTACAGTGGCCAATTAACCTACCAATCTGCATACGTTTCACATGTGAGAAGAAGCGAGAGTACCCAGGGGAAACCCACACAGTGACAGGGAGAATAAACAGCACCTGAGGTCAGGATTGAAATTGAGTCTCTGGAGCCATAAGGCATTTCTAACTGCTGCACCACTGTCCTGTCTATATCATTTGGACTCCTAGAAATTCCATCATGTTGAATTCTTTCTGCAATCTATATATGTAAATTTCCTTATTTTCCACAGTGGAATCTGACTCAGTGTTTCAGGATTGTATCATCCTGTTCCAGTAGTTGAATGTGCTTCCTCCTGTCCCGAATCACGTGTGAACAAATCAGCTGTTTTCCATGTCAGACGAGTATGCAATGATGGCATATCCCATGCATCTTTCATTCAGAGGATTCCCAGGAGGAATAAGTCCATATGGTTCCAAAGCATCTCTGTTGAAGTGCACTCTCAGCTCCCAAATAATTAAAAAGTGATACTTACTGAGGAGCAGGGTGATTCAGAGGGATCCTTTCTGAGCTCCTTGACATCATGAGCAAGTCTGGTTTAATTTACTTAATTAACAGACCCTTGGGGTTTATCACCTGAATGAAATCCCCATATCCACACTTTGTTCAACCTTGATCCACAATCACTGCCTCCTGACACACACCCTGCACCCATTCACAATACTTTTTCTAATGTCCTTTTGATATTTGTAAATGTGGAGTAAGATACAAAATGCTCCTCATCTCCACCAAGTCAATCTCCCCCACCACACACTCTACACTGACAAACTGCATCACTGAAATAAAATCTTGGCTTCAATCAAATTTCCTCAAACTCAATTGCAACAAATCTGAAATCATCATCATTGGTCCAAAAACGCTCACCAAATCCACCCAAAACTTCATCCTCAACATTGATGGTCTCCCAGTATCCACCTTCCCTCACATCCGGAATCTTGGAATCATCTTTGATCAAACCCTCTCCTTCGACAAACACATCAAACACATCACAAAGACAGCCTTCTTCCACCTCAAAAACATTGCCCGTCTCCGTCCATCCCTCTCCTCCACAGCTGCAGAAACCCTCATCCACGCCTTCATCACCTCCCGTCTGGACTACTGCAACAGCCTCCTCTATGGCGCACCCTCAAAAATCATCAGTAAACTTCAATACATTCAAATCTCCGCTGCCCGTCTACTCACCCACACCCCGATCCGTGACCATATCACCCCCGTCCTTTACAAACTCCACTGGCTCCCCATCCCCCAGAGAATCCAGTACAAAATCCTCCTCATAACCTACAAAGCCCTCCATAACCTGGCCCCATCCTACCTGACCGACCTCCTCCACAGGCACACTCCCACCTGCACCCTCCGCTCTGCTGCTGCCAATCTCCTATCCCCCCACATCCGGACCAAACTCAGATCCTGGGGGGACAGGGCTTTCTCCATCGCTGCTCCCACCCTATGGAACTCACTACCCCAAACCGTTAGAGACTCCTCCACACTCACCGCATTCAAAACATCGCTGAAGTCTCACCTGTTCAGTACTGCCTTCAACCACTGAAGGTCACCTCACCTTTCTCTGTTCGTTTACTTATTTACTTATTTATCTATTTATTCATTTCCCTATGTTCTCTAAATCTCTGTAAAGTGTCTTTGAGTATATGAAAAGCGCTATATAAATGTAATGCATTATTATTATTATTATAACTCAGCGGGTCAGGAAGCATCTTTAGAGGAACTATTTTCTATGTTTCTATGATATAGTTAGGCAATGATTCGGGTCAGGATCCTTCTTCACACTAATTGTAGTAGGGGGCAGAAAGCTGGAAAAGAGGTGAGAGTGGGAGCTTTTCTGATCTCCCCACATAAATACCCCCCCCCCCAATCTAGGTAACATACTTATGAATATCTTCTGCATCTTTTTAATGCTATCACGTTCTTCCTGTAGTGTGCCAACCAGAACTGTACACAATACATCTAGTGCGGCCTGACCAATGTTTTGTGCAGCTGCAATAGGACAGCCCAACTCTTATAACCAGTGCCTCGGCCTACAAAGGCATGGATGCTAAATGCCTCCTTCATTATCCTATCCACTTATGTTGCTCCTGTATTTTCTGGAAGCTATGAATTTACACTTCAAGGTCCCTTTGTACTTCAAGATTCCTGAGGTCCCTGCTGTGTTACTGCATATCCTGCTGAGCACCAATGGTTACAGACTTGCAGTCAGAAAAACACCTCTTGATCACTATCCTCTGCCTACTATCACAATGCCAATTTTGGATCCCATGAGCCCTGACCTTCTGGACCAGCCTACCATTGCGGGACATATATTGCCCTCCTTTAATCAATTTTCTTAGTTAGCTCAGAAGCAGTTCAACCTGTTAATGAATTAAAGGCCATCCTGTTTTATTCCATGTCTTTTACCAACCAAGTAAATATTTGTTACATTCAGTGCAATAATATTGCAATAAATACAACAATATTTAATGTTGGTGTCAGCCCACAGTTGCCAAGGCACACTGAATCAACAAACATTTAAGCAATTTTCAAAGCAAGGCTCAGAAATTATCCTTTATTTGAAATGCATCTCTCTATCCCCAATGCATAGATGATTTCCTGTATTTGTTCTTAATCTTTAACAGATTCCTGTCCTAAATTTGACATAATAGTTTAGGAAATGGTTTAATTTTACTCAGGATTCTGTCATGTGTAGCTCACATATGAAGCAGCATGAAGAGTATACATCACACATTAAAGTAGCTGCCATTTTATACAGATAAATGAAATGAACACAATAACTGGGAATTCATTAGAATTAGCCTTACTCTGCTGTCAGAGTTTTGATGGGAGTGCTAGAAACATGCTTTCTTTTGCTAGCTTCTCATGAAGTAGCTCTGAAAGAAGTTCTTCATGTATCTGGCATGACACAATGGTGCAGCTGGTAGAGCAGCTGCTTCGCAGTGCCAGAGACCCAGGTTTGATCTTGACCTCGGATGCTGTCTGTATGGAGTTTGCACATTCTCTCTGTGACAGTGTGGGTTTTGTCTCACATCCCAAAGGTGTGCAGGTTTGTTGGTTAATTGGCCTCTATACACTGTCCCTAGAGCAAAATTGGTATAACATAGAACCAGTGGGAATGAGTGATCAATGGTTGGCATGACATTGTATCTCTAAACTAATTTGGAGATGTTATCAGCACCCTTTTCAATTCACCCTGGATGAAAATGTGTACCAAGCAGCATTTCTTAAAATCTGCATGGACCAACTGGATAGAGTTTTTGTGGGGAGACATGCCTTATTGACTATCGACCAATGGCACATATGTCCATGGCGATTAAGTGCTTTGAGGGGTTGGTGATGACGCATATCAACTCCTACATTAACAAGGACCTGGACCTACTGCAATTTGACTTCTGCCATAATAGATCAATGGGGAATGCAATCTTGCCGACTCTTTACTCTGCACTGGACCACTTGGACAACAAGGACACATATATCAGGCTGTTTATTGAGTAGAGCTTGGCTTTCAACACCATGACCCCCCTCCAAACTTGTTATCAAACTCAAGGAACTAGGTCACTGCTTATCCCATGCAACTGAGCCTTGACTTCCTCATTTGCAGACCACAGTCAGTTTGGCAACAACGCTTTCTCCCCAATAACCATCAGTGCAGAGCATTCCAGGGCTTTGAGGCCAGTCCCCATCTCTACTTATTCTATACCCATGATTGTGTAGCCAAACACAGTTCCAATGCCATCTTTAAATTTGCCGACATTAAGCCAATTCTGTATCCAGTCAACTAGCTCTTCATGGATCCTCATCTTCCATTCCGTTCAGGACATATGCAGTTTCTTGTAACCTTGCATATCCATTTTTCTTTACCCTTCTAGTTTACCTTTTATCCTTCATGTTGCCTGAATGTTTCCATCTTATAAAAATCTTCTGATCTCCTCTCTTTCCTTCTGCAAAGTTCTATTTTTGGCTGATTTCTTTGGCTATCTTTGTCATTTCTGTTTCCCTTATATCTACCAATAACACGATAATGTATGGGAAGTCAATTGTGAAGAATTTTTTAATTGTAAGTTGTTATTGGCAATATTCATAGATGAATTCGGAAGATTACTTATCCATGAATCTTGAATAACATTAGAACCCCTTTCATCAACCTCTTCCTGCACCCTCCACTGCACACACACACACACACACACACTGCAGCCACCCTCACATGCTAGATTTAAAGTGCCTTATTCAGTTTTCTAGATTTTTTGATATTCTAGATTTCTTTGGCCTTCAATGTCTTTCATCATCAACACGTGCACCCAAACCTAAATTTATGAGAATATCATCTGTAGCCTTTTTCTTGGTAAGCCTCCAACCAAAAACATAATCTGTGCCTGTAAACAATAGTTTGATTTTCCCAAATGGTATGAAAATCTGTTTCTTGTCAATATCTAGGACAACATGAGTTCATAATGATATTTACATTTATTAAGTGCATTTACTTTACAAGGAAGTAAATGTTTGACATCCTCTATGCTAAAGATTACTATAAATAACTTTTGAAGACGTACAGGTATGTAGGTTAATTGGCTGGGTAAATGTAAAAATTGTCCCTAGTGGGTGTAGGATAGTGTTAATGTACGGGGATCGCTGGGTGGCACGGACTTGGTGGGCCGAAAAGGCCTGTTTCCGGCTGTATATATATGATGTTGATATGATGATGAAATAGAAAGTTAGAGACGATATATTAATTTTAAATTTGCTTTATTTTTTATATATTTATTATTTCTGGAATAAGTGTTCAAGTTTGAAAAGTGAGGCAAAGGAACATTGGTCGGAAACATAAGAACATAAGAAATATGCAGGAGTAGGCCATTTGGTCCTTGAGTCAAGCCACCATCATCAAGATTATGAACGATCTTCCACTTTAGTGCATTTCCTACGCTATTCCCACATCCCTTAATTTCTTTAATATCTAGAAATCTGTTGATCTCCGCTTTGAATGAACTGTATTCACCACTCTTTGGAGTAGAATATTTCAAAGACTTTGTACTTTCTCATAGAACAGTACGACACAGGAATGGTCCCTTCGGCCCACAATGTTTGTGTTGAACATGCTGCCAAGTTAAACCAAGCAGAAACTTCTCTTCTCAGCCTACCCATTTTTCTGAGACTGAAGTGTTCTCCCTCTATCCATGTTATCAAAGCCTTTAAGCATATTGTCAGTTTCAATGAGGTTTTCTCTCAATCTCCTAAACTCTAGTGAATCCAGGCCATACGACAAACCCGCCATTGCTGAAACCAGTCTAGTGAATCTTGAATACATGTGCTATCTGACAAGCACATTTCTTTACAGGCAAGGAGACCAAAACTGTGGACAATCCAGGTGTGGTGTCATCAAGGCTCTTTATAATTGCAGTAATATTTTCTTACTCCTATACTCAAATCCTCTCATAATACAGTGCATTCAGAAAGTATTCAGACCCCTCCACATTTTGTTATGTTACAGCCTTATTTTAAAATGGATTAATTTTTTTAAATCATCAATCTACACACAATACCCCATAATAAAAAAGCAAAAGCAAAGTAATTAAAAACAAATAACTTATTATTACATTTACATAAGTACTCAGATCCTTTGCTACGACACTCAAAATTGAGCTTAGGTTCATCCTGTTTCAATTGATTATCCTTGAGATGTTTCTACAACTAGATTGGAGTCCACCAGTGGTAAATTAAATTGACTGGACATGATTTGGAAAGGCACACACCTGTCTCTAAAAGGTCCCACCGTTGACAGTGCATGTCAGAGCAAAAACCAGGCCACGAAGGAATTGTCCTTAGACCTCCGATACTAGATTGTGTCGAGACACAGATCTGGGGAAGGGTATAAAACAATTTCTGCAGCTTTGCAGGTCCTGAAGAGCACAGTGGTCTCTGTCATTCTTAAATGGAAGAACTCAGGAACCACCAGGACTCTTCCTAGAGCTGACTGCCCGGCCAAACTGAGTAATCGGGGTAGAAGGGCCTTGGTCAGGGAGGTGACCAAGAACCCGATGGTCACTCTGACAGAGCTTCAGAGTTCCTCTGTGGAGATGGGAAAACCTTCCAGAAGGACAACTATATCTGCAGCACTCCACCAATCAGGCCTTTATGGTAGAGTGGCCAGACGGAAGCCACTCTTAGTAAAAGGCACATGACAGCCCACTTGGAGTTTGCCAAAAGGCACTTAAACAGAGAAAAGTACAGAGATGGGGTATTTGTAGATTGATGATAAAAAAATGAATTGAATCCATTTTAAAATAAGGCTGTAACGTAACAAAATGTGGAAAAAGTGAAAGGGTCTGAATACTTTCTGAATGCTTTCTGCATGCACTGTAAATGTTAACATACCAGTTGCTTTTCTAATCGTTTGTTATACTTGCATTTTGCATTTTAATAACTTGTGTATAAGCACACCTAAGTCTCTGTGAACTACTCGGTTTCTCACCATTTAAACAAATCCTCTATTGTGCATAAAAGTAAATAATTTTACATTTTTTTACATGTACCATGGTCTTTCATTCAGGTTAACATGTTAAGCTACAGCTCTGCCCAAACTGTGCTGCTTATCAACTTCAAGTAATTCTCTATCACATGTGATTTTTTTATTTAACAAGTGGTCGATCAAGATTAGATTATGTCAGGATGAAACTATGATAGTTGAACCAGGGACCAGTTTTTCCTTTCAAGTTAGCAGTTACAGTTATAAACCAATGTAAAATGGGTATCGTGACCTTGCAAAGTTTATTTTAAATGCATACCATCTCCAAAAGAGAAAGATTAGTACAGTTGAAATTTCAGAAACTAGATTTAGGATACTCTCAAGAGATTGTTTTTGCATAATTTAAGATACATATGAGGAATGTGGAGGAGTCACTGTGGTGGATGTTCATGTTAAAATGTATTTTGTGTGTCCTGTTGCTTTTTATTGTTATGACTGTATGGCAAATGAAGTTCCTCGTATGTTGCAAAACATACTTGGCTAATAAAGTTGTGATTGTGATTGTGATATGTGTTCTGAAAAAGAAGCATTGGTAACTGGAATTAGGTTTTTTTCTGGGATTCCTTTATGTAAGTCATCGATATCAGCCTGCTGTTATTTTCTGCATCCATTGTGTACCAGACTTTGATACACCTGTTACTGATGATAGGTCTCTTGCCACCTATGATTCGTGGTGTGGTCATTTGGAAACTTCCCTATTTTTTTTAGAGGAAGGAAGCACTTCTTCTTTAACAGTCCTTCAAGAATGAAATGACTTGTTTCACACCTTTTTTTCTTCTATTATTCAATATTCTCTTCCCAGAATGAAATAGAGACTTTGTTTTGGAAATTTGGTGGGCTTTCAAAGCATATGGGTTTCTCCATTGCAAATGACTAGGTGTAACTGTGACTTTTGGGGATGTTAGCCTGGCAGATAACACTGATATTTCCAGTGAATTTAGAGGATTTTGCAGAGACAGCATTGGTATTATTTTTCTGATGTTTTGTGGCCTCTAGTCCAGGTCTCAGAAGCATATAGGTTGGAAGAGACCATTGCTGTCTGAGATCTTGACCTTCATGCCCCCTTTTGCTCAATCAACCAAAGGTTTTGCTGGCACATTGAAGGCCATAGTGAATTTCATCATCACTGTCAGCTATTACAAAGAGATAGCTCCTGATATGTTTGGGAACTACTCTATGTTTTTCAGAGTCTCATTCAAAATCTTTGTTGTTGGACAACTGTGCGGTGGGGCAGGTTAGCACAAGTCTTGTAGATGTTGAGTGTGAGGCTATTCTGATAAGGCCTTGCTCGTGAATAAGTTGATAAGCCCTACAAGTGTGCACAAATACTGGGATCATCCATATACTGCAACTCAACTACTATGGTTCAGGTAATCATGGTTCCACTCTGTAATTGTTGGAGGTTGAACAATTTTTCATTAGTTTTGATCATTAGTTCCACAGCAATTATGAATTTGGACGTGATGTTCAACATTGCCATGAGAAAGATTGAACAAAATGTTGGAGCAGTGAAGCAACTTTTTTTAACAAAGTTCTCCACCAACATTGGGTTTGTTATAGATCCATTGGTTAGTCTCATGGCTTCCACACCTTTGTGGAGCGAATGTACATTGGAAACCTATTTCTGTGGGCAGCCAATTTTTGAGAGGGTGTTTGACAGCTGATGGAGACAAAGTTTTCAGTTAGATCGAAATGTAACCTGTATAATGGCTGGTGCAAGAACTGCATTCTGTAGCTGTAAAGGTTATTAAGGTATTGAAGTTCTTTTGCCTTGAAATAATTCAAAGTGGCATTGAAGATACTTTAAACATTATATATGCTTAATGGGTACAACTAACAAATTACTAACCTTGTAGACATGAACCATACAAAGTTATTTCACAATGATAGAAGTCTGAGTACCAATCTTTTTAATTTGGCTATATTTCTAAGGTACATGTTTTGTCAAGATATGCTCTCACTCTTCATTGCAGAATTCTTCAATTTAATCATGGGTTTTTTTACTCAGCAATTGAGTGAATCCATGATTTGCAGATGTCTAGATTGTGACTATAATGAATATATTCCAACTTCCATTTCATTATTACTTGCTCATTGAATAACTGGGCCCGAAGATAGATAGTAAGGGGCGGACAAGTTCATGAGAGGGAAAATGTTGAAAGTGAAAGAAAAATGACAAGGTGATAGTGCAGATTAGTCATATGGTTAATAATGACAGCAAAGGAAAGTGTATACAGACATAAGAATACACCTGTAAATAAGTTCAAAGTTGGGGAAAAAAATTAAAGGTTCTTTTAATGCAAGGTAGGTGAAATGATGCAGAAACAGAAGTCAATTGGTGTGATCAGATAACCACTAACAGATATGGTTGCAATGTGGTCAAGGATGCAAACGGAATATTCTGAGATTCTGGGAAGGAAAATCTAGACAAATGGAATATCGGCTCGCAGTTCTGCTAGACCAGATGGTCTGCATCCTAAAACATTAAAAGAAGTACAATGAACCATCAGCTGATTTATTGATGCTGTCAGTTTTAAAAGTATACACTTCCAGACTGGAATATCCACCTCCAGGTTATACAGGAAAACAGTAGTACATTGACTACAGTAAGAGTACAGCAATAGTACTTTAACTACAGGAAGGGTACATTAGAACTGATTAAACTTTCAAGTTTATTGAAACATAATATACATCAGTGTAGTCTAGTAAGTCTGTAAATGCCTGTAAATGGAAATATAGTTTTGTAAAACAAAAACTTGGAATGTTTGAGAAGTTGGAAAACTATCACTGTAAAACAACTTTCAAACATGATTGAATATTTTAATAAACAATAAAGGAAGTATCGTCCACCATGCTTGATGCCTTTTCATATGTTTTATTGTGTTTTACATTATTCTTTACATTGTACATGGTGTTGCATTATTCATGGTGGTGTTTCCCTTCCTTATTCCCTGGATAGCGAAATGGCATCTGAAACTACAGATATCTTCTAAATTCTCTTGATTTTGAAGTTTCAGATGGAAACTGCAAATCCAATGCCTTTCTTCACAAAAGGAAGTTAAAAGAAAGCAGGAAAATAAAGCCTATTTAGCCAGACATTGTATTTGAAAAATATTGGAATCTGTTTTGAAGGAAGTCAAGACTGAACATTTAGAAAATATAACAATTAAATACTGTTAATATAGTTTTATGTGAAAGAGTCATGTTTGACAAATTTATGATAGTTATTTAGAGATGTTGATGGAGGGAAAAACTTGGATTGGAAACAGTTAAAGGTTTATTGCTGAAATGAAGGACTTGACATAAGGAATGATTCGAGACCTTCGGCCTATACTACTTGGAGTGTCGAAGAATTGGTGCAAGAATTGAGGAGACTTGAAAGGATAGATACTGATATGTAATTTCTTTCTTGGGATTATCTGGAATCAGAGGTTTGCTTTCGATTAAAGACTGTCAATTTAAGACCGTGAGGAGGAGGATATTTTTCATTCTGAGTCTTGGAAATTTGCTAAACCAGGAAGTTATAGGGCTGAATCAATGAATTTATTCAAGCCTGATATGAAAAAAAATGAGGATTACAGGGGAGTCAATGGCTATGAGGATCAGCCAGGCAAGTGAAATTGAGACCATAATCATATTAACCATGATCTTATTGATCATGGCCATTGGGCTTGTTCCTGCTATTATCTTCTTATGTTCTTATTCACAGCTATAGAAAATGAAGTAGAAACTCTCATATTCCTTTCTAATAAAGTTATTGAATATGTTGTGTTTAGGCCCTGAAATTAGAATTTATGTTAATTCTATTTGATGCACTCAGTCATGAAATGAGAATTAAATAATCTCAGTTTAAAATATCTTCAGGATTGATTGATGGGGGGAAAATGGGGTGATAATAATACTGATTTAAGGAAGGACAGTGTGTTGGTGGACTCAAATATGGTTAGAGTTAAGAATCGGAGAAATAGCTATGTGTTTACGATTGATCCACAAATGGTGAGAGGAATATAGAGAAATAAATCTGCAGAAAAATTGCAGATACTCGTAAAATGATCATAATTGGGGTTTTCAATTATCCTTATGTAGACTGGAGAGGGAAAAGTAGAAGGTGGGTGAAGCTTTATTTATGGGGGACACAAATTTGTGAAAAACAATAAGTTGTCAGACCGATGATTAAAGTCTTTGAAATAATGGAGAGAGTTGGTGGAGACAATTCTGTACTCTTAAATGCATTTGATAATATACCATATAACAAATTTATTTGGAAAAAAGAAAAATATACTTTTAAATGACAATATGTTGAAAGTGACTTTAAAATCAGGACTGGACAAATTTACTAGTGGGTAAACATGTAGAATAATGGGAGATATTTGGAGAAGTATATACTATGATACCAACCAGTTTAAAAGTTAAGGAACACCAGCTGTGCCAACTAAATACAGGATTTTCCTCAAATAAAGAGTAAAATAAAAATGAAAGAGAAGTTTCCAGCAATTGAGATAGAAAAGAAGAACTAAAGGAGTTGAATAAGGGAGATGTAAGGGTAAAAAAGACCCTAATGGGAGTTATTTACAGGCCCCTAAACAGTAGCCAGGGTATAGGATATAAATTACATCGGGAGATGTATTTATTGGCATTTAAGAAGGGCAATGCTACGGTGGTCATGGGAGATTTCAATATGCAGGTAGACTTGGAAAATATGGTTGGCATTGGACCCCGTGATAGAGAATTTGTAGAGTGCCTTTGAGATGGATTTTTCGAGCAGCTTGCAGTGGAGCCTACCAGGGAAAAGGAAATTCTGGACTTAGTGTTGTGTAATAAACCGGATTTGATAAGGGAACTCAAGGTAAAGGAACCACTAGGATGTAGCAACCACAATATGATAAGTTTTAATCTGCAATTTGAGAGGGAGAAGGTGAAATTGGATGTGTCGGTGCTGCAATTGAGCATAGGGGACTACAGAGGCATGAGGGAGGAGCTGGCCAAAGTTGATTGGAAAGGGACCCTAGCAGGGATGACCGTGGAACAGAAATGGCAGGAATTTCTAAGAATAATTCAGAAGATTCAGGATCTTTTCATTCCAAAGAGGAAGAAAGATTTTAGGGGGAGAAAGAGGCGGCCGTGGCTGACAAGACAGGTCAACGGCAGTATAAAACTAAAAGAGAAGATAAATAACATTGCAAAGATTAGTGGAAAGCCAGAGGATTGGGAAGCTTTTAAAGGACAACTGAAGGTAACTATAAAGGCAATACGGGGAGAAAAGATGAAATACGAAGGTGAGCTAGCTAATTATATTAAAGAGGATAGCGAGAGTTTCTTCAGTTATATAAAGAGTAAGAAAGAGGCTAGAGAGGACATTGGACCGCTGGAAAATAGGGCGGGAGAAGTGATAATAGGGAACAAACAAGTGGCAGACGAGTTAAATAACTTTTTTGCAACAGTTTTCACAGTGGAAGACACCAGCGACGTGCCTGAAATTCGAGTGAGGCAGGGGTGGAAGTTAGTGAAGTGGCTATTACTAGGGAGAAGGTGCTTGTGCAGCTGAAAGGGCTGAAGGTCGATAAGTCACCTGGACCAGATGGACTGCACCCTAGAGTTCTGAAAGAGGTGGCTTTAGAGATTGTGGAGGCGTTGATAGTGATATTTCAAGAATCACTAGAGTTGGGAGTGGTTCCAGATGATTCGAAAATTGCCAATATTACTTCGCTGCACAAGAAGGGAGCAAAGCAGAATAGTGGGAACTATAGGCGGTTAGAGTCATAGATTCATCGAGTCATAGAGTAATACAGTGTGCAAACAAGCTTTTCAGCCTAACTCGCCCACACCGGCCAACAATGTCCCAGCTACACTAGTCCCACTTGCCTGCGCTTCGTCCATATCAATCCAAACCTGTCCTATCCATGTACCTGTCTAATTGTTTCTTAAACGATGGGATAGACCCAACCTCAACTACCTCCTCTGGTAGCTTGTTCCATACACTCACCACCCTTTGTGTGAAAAAGTTACCCCTCGGATTCATATTAAATCTATTCCCCTTCACCTTGAACCTATGTCCTCTGGTCCTCGATTCTCCTACTCTGGGCAAAAGACTCTGTGCATCTACCCAATCTATTCCTCTCATGATTTTGTATTCCTCTGTAAGATCTCCCGTCATCTTCCTGTGCTCCATGGAATAGAGACCCAGCCTACTCAATCTCTCCCTATAGCTCACACCCTCTAGTTCTGGCACCATCCTCGTAAATCTTTTCTGAACCCCTTCAAGCTTGACAATATCTTTCCTATAACATGGTGCCCAGAACTGAACACAATATTCTAAATGCAGTCTCACCAACGTCTTATACAACTGCAACATGACCTCCCAACTTCTATACTCAATACTCTAACTGATGAAGGCCAAAGTGCCAAAAGCCTTTTTGAACACCTTATCAACCTACGACTCGACCTTCAAGGAACCATCCTAGATCCCTCTGCTCTACGGCACCACCCAGAGGCCTATCATTTACTGTGTAGGTCCTGCCTTTGTTCGACGTCCCAAAATGCAACACCTCACACTTTTCTGTATTAAATTCCATCAACCACTCCTCCGCCCACCTGACCAATCGATCCAGATCCTGCTGCAATCTTTCATAACCATCTTCACTATCTGCAAAACCACTAACCTTTGTATCATCAGCAAACTTGCTAATTTTGCCCTGTATGTTCTTATCCAAATCATTGATGTAGATGACAAACAGTAACAGGCCCAGCATCGAACCCCGAGGCACACCACTGGTCACAGGCATCCAGTCTGAGAAGCAACCTTCCACCATCACCCTCTGCCTCCTTCCATGGAGCCAATTTGCTATCCATTCAGCTATCTCTCCTTGGATTCCATGCGATCTAACCTTCCAGAGCAGCCTACCATGCAGAACCTTGTCAAACGCCTTACTGAAGTCAATGTCCAAAACATCTACAGCTCTGCCCTCATCGGCCTATTTAGGTCATGTCTTCAAAAAAATCAATCAGATTTGTGAGACACGACCTCCCACGTTCAAAATTATGCTGACTATCCCTAATCAGCCCTTGCCCATCCAAATGCCTGTATAACCTATTCCTCCGAATACTCTCCAGTAACTTACCAACGACAGATGTTAAGCTCACCAGCCTATAGTTCCCATCATTTTCCCTGCAGCCATTCTAGAAAAGAGGCACAACATTTGCCACCCTCCAGTCTTCCTGTATTTAAGGACGACTCGTAAAGTCATTAGTCTGACTTTGGTGGTTGGTAAGATTTTAGAGTCCATTATAAGATGAAATCAGATGTGTCAGTATTGCAGCTGTGCAAAGGGGAATACAGAGGCAGGAAGGAGGAGCTGGCCAAAGTTGACTGGAAAGGGACCCTCGCAGGGATGACAGTGGAACAGAAATGGCAGGAATTTTTGAGAATAATTCAGAAGATGCATGATCTTTTCAGTGGTGCAATGGTAGAGTTTCTGCCTGACAGCGAATGCAGCGCCGTTGACCCGGTTCCATCCCGATTACGGGTGCTATCTGTATGGAGTTTGTACGTTCTCCCCGTGACCTGCGTGGGGTTTCTTCGAGATCTTCTGTTTCCTCCCAAACACCAAGGATGTACAGGTTTGTAAGTTAATTGGCTTGGTAAATGTAAAAATTGTCCCGAGTGGGTGTAGGATAATGTTAATATATGGGGATCGCTGGTCGGCGCGGGCCTGGTCGACCGAAGGGCCTGTTTCCGCGCTGTATCTCTAAACTAAACTAAACTAAAGGATGAGGTTACGGAGTACTAAGAAGTTCACGATGAAATAAGCCGAAGTCAGCATGGCTTTGTGAAGGGGAGGTCTTGCCTGACAAATTTGCTGGAATTCTTTGAAGAAGTAAATAGCAGGACCAGGCAAAGGAGAGTAGATGTTGTTTATGTAGGTTTTCAGAAAGCCTTTGACCAGGTGCCACACAGGAGGCTGCTAAGGAAATTGAAAGCCCATGGTATCAAAGGGCAGATACTAGCATGGATATCAGGTTGGCTGGGTGGTAAAGGCAAAGAGTGGCAATAGAGGGAGCTTTTCCTGGTTGGCTGCCAGTGACTCGCGGAGTTCCGCAGGGCTTGGTGCTGGGGCCGTTGCACTTCACGTTGTATATTAATGATTTGGGTGAGGGGATTGAAGGCTTTGTGGCCAAGTTTGCAGATGATATGAAAATAGGTGGAGGGGCAGGTAGTGTAGAGAAAGCAGGGACTCTGCAGAAGTATTTGGATAGGTTGGGAGAGTGGGAATCCAGAAATCGGAGGTGCAAAGGGAATTGGGAGTGCGGGTGCAGGATTCCCATAAAGTTCATCTGCAGGTTGAATCGGTAGTAAAGAAAGCAAATGCAGTGCTAGCATTTATTTCGAGAGGGCTTGTATACAAAAATAGGGATGTATTGCTAAGGTTCTATAAGGCGCTGGTCAAGCCGCATTTGGAATATTGTGAGCAATTTTGCGCACCTTATCTGAGGAAGGATATGCTGGCTCTGGAAAGGATCCAGAGGAGGTTTACAAGAATGATCCCAGGAATGAGTAAGTTAACATACGATGAGCGTTTGACAGCAGTGGGCCTGTACCCACTGGAATTTAGAAAAATGATGGGGGACCTCATTGAAATGTACAGAATAGGGAAAGGCTTGGATAGAGTGGATGTGGAGAGGATATTTCCACTCGTGGGAGAGTCTAGGACTAGAGGTCATCGCCTCAGAATTAAAAGATATTCTTTTAGGAATGAGATGAGGAGGGATTTCTTTAGTCAGAGGGTGGTGAATCTGTGATTTTTTTTGCCATCAAAGGCTGTGGAGGCCAAGTCAGTGGATAAATGTAAGGCAGAGATTGAAAGATTCTTGATTAGTACAGGTGTCAGAGGTTATGGGGTTAGGAGGGAGAGATACACCATTATGACGACTGACAGGTGAAGTGAATAACATTGAATATCTTGTTACAATGGCACCTGTCAAGAGGTGGGATGTATTAGGTAGCAAGTGAACAGTCAGTTATTGAAGTTGATGTGTTGGATGCAGGAGAAATGGGCAGGAGTAAAGACTTGAGCGACTTTGACAAGGGCCAAAATTGTTATGGCCAGACGACTGGGTCAGAGCATCTCTGAAACGGCAAGGCTTGTGGGATGCTCCCGGTCAGCAGTGGTGAGTACCTACTGACAGAGGTCCGAGGAGGGACAAACCACAAACCAGCGACCGGGTATTGGCGCCCAAGGCTCATCGATGTGCGAGGGCAACGAAGGCTATCCCGTCAGGTCCGAACCGACAGAAGGTCTACTGTGGCACGTCTCAGAAAATTTTAACAGTCACAATACACAGTGCATCGCATCCTGTTGCGTATGGGGCTGCGTAGCCGCAGACCGGTCAGAATGCCCATGATGGCCCCTGTCCATTGTCGAAAGCGCCTACATTGGGCAAGCGAGCGTCAGAACTGGACCTTGGAGCAATGGAAGAAGGTCGCCTGTTCCGATGAATCCCGTTTTCTTTTAGATCACGTGGATGGCCGTGTACGTTTGCGCCGTTTACCTGGGGAAGTGATGACACCAGGATGCACTATGGGAAGACGACAAGCCAGTGGAGGGAGTGCGATGCTCTGGGCAATGTTCAGCTGGGAAACCCTGGGTCCGGCCATTCATGTGGAAGTCAATTTGACATATGTCACCTACCTAAACATCGTTGCAGACCAGGTACACCCCTTCATGGCAATGGTATTCCCTGATGGCAGTGGCCTCTTTCAGCAAGATAATGCTCCCTGCCACACTGCACACATTGTTCAGGAATGGTTTGAGGAACATGATGAAGTGTTCATGGTGTTGCCCTGGCCTCCAAATTCTCCAGATCTCAATCCGATTGAGCATCTGTGGGATGTACTGCATCAACAAGTCTGATCCACGGCGGCTCCACCTCGCAACTTACAGGACTTGAAGGATCTGCTGCTAATGTTTTGGTGCCAGATACCACATGACACCTTCAGGGCTCTTGTAGAGTCCATGCCTCAGCAGATCAGCGCTGTTTTGGCGGCACACGGAGGACCAACAGCATATTAGGCAGGTAGTCATAATATTTTGGCTCATCAGTGTAGATGAGCCATGATTGAATGGCGGAGTAGAAGATGGGCTGAATGGCCTTATTCTGCTCCTATCACTTATGATCTATGATCTTACGAGGAATACAAATTGCAAAAAGGGAGCACGAAAAGAAACATCCAGAGTATTTCAAAATCAACATAATTTTTACAGTATGTAAAAGGCAACTGCTGGATGAACTCAGTGAGTCAGACATCATTTGTGGAGGGAAATGGACAGATGATTGTTTCAGGTCAGGGCTCTCCCGGTAAATTTTACAATTATATGTGGAATCGAATGTTATTAAGGTCAATCTAGCTTCTTTTGAACAGATAATGTGAATGGTTCAATGAAGACATGTTGAATAATTATATTTATAATTATACCAGAGGAAAGGCATCCTAGGATTAGATAAAATTAAAGCTTGTAAAATAACATCAATGAAGAATAAAATGGCACTAAAGAGTGACTGAACTGCAGGATGAGATGTTTGGGTTTGAAGGAACATTGGTCAGAACATTGCTCATGCTTATCCTACAACCCCAACCCCATTTAATTTGGCAATTGTGCCTTTAGACTAGAAAATTGGCACGTCAAATTGTCATTCTTTAAGAAACACGAGAAGCAATCCAAAAAATTGTAGACTTTAACTTCTTTGATTGTGAAATTAGCATGTGCAATTAAGACCAAACACTTTCTTTTGTACGAATTTGTTGGTCAGAGAGAGCTCAGGTGGAAAATGCCTGATAAGCTTGTTTTTTTATCCAATCATTAGTTTCTGATTTTCACAGAAGGTTGGAACATATTAACAATTTGAAGTATGCATGAAGTGGACTAATTCTCATTATCGGGGAGAAACTAGTGTGAGGGTTGAAACTGGGCTGTTTTGAAGTGATGATAAACCATCTTTAAGTGTAGCCATTGTCATGCCCTTCGAGAATATTATTTTCTCATCCATTTCCCATAGTCATCTCAGTGGTATTCGCAATTAAAGTAGCATTCCTTCTTCTCCTAAACTTACAGAAGAGAAGACCCGTGTAACCAGTAACTATCAGCACAAAATGAAGACACCAAATAGACCAAAAATGTGGCAAAACATTGCAAAGTCACCAAACCACAAAACATAAATAAAACTTTGTAAACTTCAGGAATCTCATTGTTCCAGCAAAAAAAAAAGTGTTCTTGGTAAAAGAAGAAAAATTCTTTTTCCCATGCCTCTTTAATCTTACCGGGTAATATTACCATGTAAAATCTTTTAAAATAGTAAATGAAAAGCATGTTGGGGTATAAACAAAATAACATCCAATATGGAAAATCTGCTAATCCAGCACCACGGAAGTCCCGAACATGTCAGATTAACAGAATTTTACTATACTCACCATGGAGCACTAGGTCCATGACCTTGCAGGTGTCATCCCTTCATGTGCACATTCAAGTAGTTTAAATGTGAGGATTTCTGCAGGTCGGCTATGGGAACGGATCTGTTGGCTCTGGTTGGGCTGGAGTTCCAGAGTCCTGGCTACAGGAGCTGTACTATCATCCCATACAATCGCCCTACACTTTTAAATCTCTTTTCCACCTGTAAATCTAGCTAGCTATTGTGCTTGAGTTTGACGTGATTGTATTTATGTACAGTATTATATGATTTGATTGGGTAACCTGCAAAACAAAGCTTTTCACTCTATCTTGGTGCACGTGAAAAATAATAAATTTAAACCTAATTCCTTCTTCCCAGAGATGCTGCCTGTCCCGCTGAGTTACTCCAGCATTTTGTGTCTACGTAAACTTAAACCTAAACCTGACATCAGCATTTTCAAAGTCTGATGGTAATCAGGTGGCTGCAACAGTGCAGTAGAAATAAATTTGGAAGCTAACCTTTCTGCAGTCTGAATGTCAAGTCAAGCTGTATTTTCATGGTGGAAAATGTTCCCATTTGGCTATCTTTTCAATATAAATTTTTTTTAAACCAAAAATAATTTATTCATTTATTTAAATGAATATATATCAATTATATGCACTGTATGAAATAAATTTAAAAAACCACCACCATAATACAATTCAAACAAATATTCTTCAATACTATACTATTACACTACTAAATCACCATCCTTATTAAGGATGCATTCTACCCCCTGCGGTGTCCAGCGGTCCCGGACATCCCCCAGGGTGCCCGTGGACAGTGTATAGTCCCTCTCTAGTACCACCTGGGCACGAACAAAACCCCGGAAAAGGGGCAGGCAGCTGGCTCGGGCAGAGCACTCTTCCACCTGACGCCGTGACTCGCGGATGGCCTGCTTGGCCAGGCCACCAGGACATCAGTCCTACCCTCTCCATTACGCACAGGGTGTCCAAAGATGAGGATGGTGAACTCAGTATAATGTTGGCAGCCTGGGTTGTTGCTCTTTGGTCCTGACTCCCAGCGTCCTCTGCAATCCATTGATGAACAGGCTGAAGTATATTCTTCCAATGCTGCGTTCAGATCAATGCATGTGGAACTTATATGGCTCTACAATGCAATGGAAATTGTAAACACGTCAGGGATCCTTCCTTTTGTAGTTTATTTTGGAAAATGTTTATTAGAAACTTGAACATTATATCCTTGAACCAGGTATTTCAAAAACATAATCTTTAAACATTTCCACCAAAACGTTATGTAGATGTTTAAGTCACTATTATTGACACTGAGAGGGTGAATGATTGATGGCACTGAGGGTACAGATCATTTTATTGGTTGAATCTTTTGCCAACAGTTTATATCAAACGATTTCATATCGTAAAATTTACAATGCGGTTAATTTGATTGTAGATTGTAGATTGTCTGAAGAAGGGTCTCGACCCGAAACGTCACCCATTCCTTCTCTCCCGAGATGCTGCCTGACCTGCTGAGTTACTCCAGCATTTTGTGAATAAATCGATTTGTACCAGCATCTGCAGTTATTTTCTTATATAATTTGATTGTAGAATTGGAGAAATGCATAGAAATGTAAGACATTTTTATAAATATGTGCACCTACATTGGACAGCGGCAGAGATATGCTAAAACATACCAGTCTGGGAAATCGTTAACTATTTTCGGCTAACGATTGAGGGTGCTGCAGCTGTGATTCTGAGCGGGGGATTCAGTAACGCCTTTTCCTGGTTGTTGCTTCAGCGTCTTGCTCTTTCGCTTCCAAGGAGAATGTTAGCGTCACTGAGCACTGATGTCACCGGCGCTCCCCTCCCCTCTCCTGTGCCTATCATCCTCACAGATGCAGTGAAAGTGAATACATTGTATCTTTTATCTGTATCAGAATCCAGCCGTTACCCTTTCAGGATTGATACAATGCATTATTCTGAAACGACGTCCTTCTGCACGAAGTAAGATGTACGCTTTGAGTGAATCGCTGTTTTTGCCATTTGACGATCTATGTTCGAGTAAGGCATGAAGAAGGATTTTTGCTTTGAAACGAGGACAGTTAAAGGTGGATCTGCTGGTGTTTGAATGTTGATAATGGAACTAAGGTAATAATGATAATAATAAAACGGCGTCAAGTAATTAGCGATCTTGCAGAGATCTCAACAGCGAAACGATTCATTTGTTCATCGCCCCCAATTAGTTTTATTATTTGGGAACTAATTTTTCGATAGTTTGAAACAATGTTGAGAAGAGCTGCATCGTGTACTAGGAAACTTAAATTCCGGATATTTGGATACAATACAGGCCATGGATTTGTAGTCTGAGCATGTATATTATTTTGTAAGTTTTTAGTATCATAAATAAACAATAAAAATGTACGTCCAAACTAGAAGTGTAATGTAATATCGTAGTGTATAGAAAATAGAAAAGCGAAATTAAACTACGAGCTATGTCTTATTGTGTGAACCATTAATTGCCACTAATTGCATTATTGTCATTTCTCCGAGAACCGTAAAGAATTTTTTAACTGGAAAGATCTTGCAAACAAAAATAGTTTTCTTACAAAAATTAGACCATTTAATTTCCCGTTTAGAATTATTCAGTCTGATTGACAGTTATGTCAGCTGAATGCCAAAAGATTCCTGACAAGTGGCATTTGATATCAACTTGCAACGTTCAAGATCAGCAGAGAGCCCATTTCACTAACTGCAAAGACTTAACCAATGTACCATATTTGTGTTTTAATTTAATTGAGAATAGTTTGGTTTGGGTATAATGAAACAATAACTTTTCAGATTTTAGGCTTTTGTTTCTTCTTAGGTCCATACCTGCACTTTTCCTTTGTTGTGTTGTTGGAATATTTTGCAGGATATCAAAACCTCTCACTTTGCTTCCTTTGTCTTACAACTTTAATTTACAAAACAATCCAATCTTAATCTTAATATATCCTACATTTGTGATGCCTTCAGTTTTATCTTTTTTAGCCAAAGTTAATTTTTTTTAGATTAGAAATTCTCTCAGCTGAATAAATATTCAAGTTCAACAGCCAGGTCACAAATGAATGAGAGAAACATGAACGGAAGTTATTGTCTTTCTTGAAACTTCTATACATGATTGCTTGCGGTTTTGGTGAGGTGGGCAAGCAAAATGTCAACGTATTGGCAATTGTCAGCACCAATTTATACCTGTCATGGGTTTCAATTTCTCATCAATAATTCTGAGAAATATGTCTTGATATTAATATACTCAATAGAATAACTATGTATTTTGCTATGGCATTTTATGAATATAATTATTTCATATTGCAATCCTATAGCATGGGTGCTATACCACATCTAGAGCTCATTTTAGAACTGCATCCTTTGGGTAGAAGTGAGCTCATTCTCCATCTCTTTGTTTATTGATCTTAAATTATTTTTATGTGTCTTATACCTTTATGAACCTTTATTAGTTTTGAATCATTTTGAGCAGCATTCATTTCCATTCATTTTCATTTTTTCTTTCCGTATGATGAATTATCCAAAGGTGCAGAAATCAAAACAGTGGGGATAATTAATATTTACAAAGAATAGGTAGCTTACATTTCAATTTCAAAAAACAAAGTACTGAAGAAGGGAATGGGCAGACACCATTTAGGTTTGGGTCTCTTTGTCAAAGTTGATGGAATAGCGGAGAGAAAAGTGGAAAAAAGAGGTAGGGATGGGGTAAAGCCTGGCAAGTGATAAGTTGATGCAGACGAGGGGAGGGATGATTGGCAGTGGGTGAAGATACTGACAAAGGCTGGACATGAAAAGGAGACAGCGGGTGCTGGTATGAAAAGAAGAGGAGGATTGTAAAGCCAAAGAGAGGGAGATATACAAACATATAAAATAGGTGCAGGAGGAGGCCATTCGGCCCTTTGAGCCAGCACCGCCATTCATTGTGATCATGGCTGACCATCCACAAAGATGGGTGGGAGGGTACAGGGAGGAGGGGAAAGAGGGAAATACGAGTCTCGGGATGGGCGATGAGCGTAGAGGGGAGGAGGAGATGGGAGATGGTGGGAAAATTGTGTGCTCCCATGGGGGAGAAAGAAGAGGCAGGGTAGAGGCATATTAGTTTAAATTGGAGAATTTAATGTTCATATCATTGGGTTGTAGGCTATCCAAGCAGAATATGAGGTGTTATTTTCCAGTTTGAAAGTAGCCTCACGGTGGCAGTGGAAGAGGCCAAGAACGTGAAGGTCATTATGGAAATGGGAAAGGGAGTTAAAATAGTTAACAACCAGGAGCTCTAGCAGGCCTTGGCAGACTGAGGAGGTGTTTGTCGAAACAGTCACCTAGCCTTTGATTGATCCAGCCGATATAAAGGAGGCCACATCTGGCGCACCGAATGCAATATATCAAGTCAAGTCAAGTCAAGTCAATTTTATTTGTATAGCACATTTAAAAACAACCCACGTTGACCAAAGTATGAGGTTGGAAGAGCTGCAAGTGGACCTGGAAGGGCTGCTGGCGTCTGTTGGCATGGGAATAAAGTCGCAAGTTTGCAAGGAAGGCAGGTTTTCTTCCTTAACTCATATTAAAGAACTCAGTGTGCTCTATGACAAATGCGAAAGGCTCTTTCATGCTTATATCAATGTTCTATTACAAAATTTCTTAAAACAATTCAGATTTGCAATCAGCATGGTGTGTTTTCAATGGAGACACAACATGTATGTGTCCATTGTTACTCAGGACCTCTGGATTAATTTACAACATTAACATTTTAAAGCTGAAAAATAAAATATAAACTTGTTTTAGGATTAGCTCCTCAATGCATCATTAAATTCCTGTTTATTAAACACCTTCATTAAGCTGGGTAGCACGGTGGCACAGGGGTAGAGTTGCTGCCTTACAGAACTTGCAGCGCCAGAGACCTGAGTTTGCTCCCGACTATGGGTGCTGTCTGTACAGAGTTTGTACAATCTCCCCGTGACCGCGTGGGTTTTCTCTGAATTCTTTGGTTTCCTCCCACACTCCAAAGATGTACAGGTTTGTGGGTTAATTGGCTTGGGTTTGTATACTTGGTATAAGTGTAAATTGTCCCTAGTGTGTGTAGGGTAGTGTTAACATGTGGGAATCGCTGGTCAGTGCGGATGGTGGGCCGAAGGGCCTGTTTCCGCGCTGTATCTCTGATCTAAACTAAACTAAACAAAGCTCTGAAAATAGACACAAAATGCTGGAGTCTGAAGTAGGGTCTCGATCCAAAACGTCACCCATTCCTTCTATCCAGATATGCTGCCTGTCCTGCTGAGTTACTCCAGCATTTTGTGTCTATTTTAGGAGCTTCATTTAGTTTAGTTTAGTTTAGATTGGAGATACAGCGCCGAAACAGGCCCTTCGGCCCACCGAGTCCGCACCAACCAGCGATCCCCCGCATATTAACACTACCCTACACACACTAGGGACAGTCTGTACTTCTTCAGTCTGAAGTAGGGTCTCGACTCAAAACGTCACCCATTCCTTCTATCCAGAGATGCTGCCTGTCCTGCTGAGTTACTCCAACATTTTGTGTCTTATCTTTGGTGTAATCATCTGCAGTTCCTTCCTAAACTAAGCTCCTGCTGACTCACCCTTGATTCTTCTCAATTGCCACTTTCTCCTTGACTCGCCTATAGGCCTCAGCTGGCTGAAATTGAGCTGTGGCAAAGTATTAATTGGACTGCCAGTTTGCCTAAATAATGCGCATCTGACAAATTTAGAGAAGTCCTTAGGCTTCACTATTCTGACGCACTGTCACTGCATGGCACAGGAATTGCATCATGTTTGGTGCAGAGCCAGAAACTGGGAGATGTAAAATCAGCTGCTGGCTTGCTATTGTAAATTTTACACCATATTGCACACTTGTTCGAAGTTGAGTTCTTTTGATAAAAAATAATGTTGAGTTTTGAAAGAATATTTAATCATCATACAATTATTTCTGTAATTTTGTTGATACTTCAAATTATAAATATTCTAATTATGTGACCTTCATGTCAGGTAATGTACCTTCATGACAGATAAGCAAGCGTAAATTTGTATCCAAACCGTAACCATTAAAAATAAACTGGAATTTTTCCAGATATCTTAAAAGTTAGGAATGAAGTGCACCTGCCTTTCTGTCTCTTGTCGTTGCCAACAAATGGAAGGCATTCATTAGTAAGCCATTTCAAAATTATATCTCCTTGCTGCCCCATCCCTCCACCAAACACATCTGCTAACCCTCAAGATCCCTCCCTGTACTGATGCCAGGGTTAAAGATGTTTCCTGCATGATAACAAATATCAGTAGCCCTTGCAGAAAGATACCACACTACAGAACCCATTTCCATAAATCTCCCAGGAGATCTTAGGAGGATCGTCAGTACTTAAAATGTCTGCATTGTCCAGTACTGGTGTAGGGCTGAAATCCAATCTTTTGAATAATATCTTTCAGTGCATTCTATCATATCATATATATACAGCCGGAAACAGGCCTTTTCGGCCCTCCAAGTCCATGCCGCCCAGTGATCCCCGCACATTAACACTATCCTACACCCACTAGGGACAATTTTCACATTTACCCAGCCAATTAACCTACATACCTGTACGTCTTTGGAGTGTGCGAGGAAACCGAAGCTCTCGGAGAAAACCCACGCAGGTCACGGGGAGAACGTACAAACTCCTTACAGTGCAGCACCCGTAGTCAGGATCGAACCTGAGTCTCCGGCGCTGCATTCGCTGTAAAGCAGCAACTCTACCGCTGCGCTACCGAATATCCAGTACTGTTTCAAGGAATGATCAATAGAATTCATTCGCCAAAGCCATCTGGTGACCTCTCTTGTCCCTTTTGGAGGATATAATTGGTTCAGGAACCAAAGCCAAGTGCATGAAAGGTACTACTGGGAACAGAAATCCTGATGCACTACTTCTGCTCAGGAATTGTGGCTCACTGTTTTGTGCATGTTTTCACCTTAGTTATGTTTTCCAGGATTGCTGTTGAGGCAGGATTTTACTGTTGACAAAATGTGTTTGGATTTTACTGTCACCAGTAGAGAACTGCTGAAACACATTCTCAAGTACATAAACGGCAAGCTGCATAGATATATATTTGAAACAATGTATAAAGCCATAAATCAGGAGGCAAAGGAAACATTAAACTTTTAACAATTGGTGGTTTCTAAAATATTCTTAAAATAGTTGAGTCAGTGTCAGGAGGAATCATATGGTTGAAAAGATTAGGCCAGCGTCCCATCAAGCTATTTTTTTGAGAATTGGTTTCTGGCAAACATGGGTACCCAAAAGCAGGTCGGTAGAGGTCCATAGGTTTGCGCTAAGTGTGTGTTCAGTAAATGAGGTTGCTGGATACCTGGTGAAAAAGATTAGACTTTAGAGATACAGCGGGGAAACTTCTGCCCACCGAGTCCACACCGACTAGTGATCACCCCATACACTAGCACTATCCCACACACTAAGGACAATTTACAATTATTACTGAGGCCAATTAACCTACAAACCTGCATGTCTATGGAGTGTGGGAGGAAACTGAAGCACCCGGTGGAAACCCATGTGGTCGCAGGGAGAATGTACAAACTCCGTATAGACACCACCCGTAGTCAGGATTCAATCTGGGTGTCTAGTGCTGTAAGGCCGCAACTCTAATGCCACCCCACTGTGCACTATGAACAGTGTTGGAGCAGTGATGTGACATCAGGCTGCACTGGGATTGATTGTGTCGTGGACTCATTGGTTGAGATTATGATTTGCATTCTGTTATGTAGCAGACATGATATGTTGAGATACGAGATGGAGGGGGGTTCAGTGTCATTGATATTTGTTGATTTGCACTTTTATGAGGCAAATGTTTGAGAGCAAATGGAAAGTGAACATATGGGTTGAGTAAAAAAGCAATGGTCAAGAGAGGATGGACGAGTCATCTGAGGTGATTTGAGAGCTCAAAGTGTGTTTCGTTTTGTCACAGCAAGAATGATAGGGGCCGCAGTTCTCTTCAACAAATGTTTTTTTTTATATGATGCTTGTGTGAAAGCCAGAACTTGACTCTTGTGAAAATTTGATAGTATGATTTCAGATAAACACCATCTACATTTTTAAATTGGTTTTAGAGAGTTAAAATGTGTGGTTCCTGGCTGCCAATGTCACTCATTGTAACAGCAGCAGCTCCATATTAGCATTTAAGGCCAGAAAATTGAGTTACTGCAACATGATCTCTCCTGCATTGATCATGAATGTACCAAAAACACTTCTTACAATGCAGGAAAATAGTAGAAAGAGACCTTGATTATTCTCTGCAGGAACTGAAATCCACCTGATTTGACAAATGTTAGGAAAAGCAGTTTCTGCAACTGTCTGGTGAAAGACCCTGAAGTTTACTGATAATCTCAGCAATTCCCTGGCATTTATGGTTTACAGATTTTCCATTTAACTTTACTTGAGTCCTATTTAAGTTACGTTGCCACCACCATTTGTTTCTAAATCTTTTGATAAGGTGTATACCTGTACTACAAGGAGTTGATTAGAATTTTTTTTCATGACTGGAAGGGAGGGGAATAGATAGGATGAATAGTCATTTGCCCAGGGTAGGTGAATCAAAAACAGAGGACATATGCTTAAATTGAGAAGGGCAAGATTTAAGATGAACCTGATAAGCAGCACCTCTGTGGTGGGTATATAGACAAGCTGGAAGAAAAGGTAGTTGAGGCAGATACTATAACTGCAAGAGGAAGACATTTGGACAGATACATAGATAGGAAAGGTTTAGAAGGATATGGACAAAACTGATAAGTGGATCTACCTTGGAATGTTCATATTGGTCAGCATGGACGAGTTTCTGTGCTGTATGACTCTATGACTCTATGACTTAGAATGACATTGGAGTTTACAAAACCTGTCAGTAGTTGCAGCCTGGGCTATTTACTGAGGTTTAGAACATTTGGACCTGTCTGCAGCTACTATCTAATGAACCATAGATCTAGGACAGCATTTCTTATTAAGAAATAATTTGCTAATGTAATCAATGGTAGTTTGGCCATTTCCAATTTAAGCTCTCAAGCCCTTAAGCAATACTGGCACATGACCTTTTTGACAGCGTTATTAGGAATGAGATGCAAAATGTGTTAAATGGTGTTCTTCTCAGTACATATCAGCATGTAAGATTTTAATAGAAGCAATACAATCTTACAACACAAAGAGCAATAATTACAGTTTCCTGCTGATTGGGACAGGAATTGCAGGGGCCCAATTATCCTAAACAGATTTTAAGACAGTGTCAGCTTTATTCCTTACCAATCTATCTGTTGAGACTTTGATTGAAAATACATTATTGATGAGTTGGTGAGATATTGATTTCTTACCCAGTCTCACGCTTCGAGATAAAGGAAAGTATTTTGATGTCAACCAACTAATTAGAGATGAAAATATTGAGTTAAGATAAGAAGAAATGTCATATTCTATAAGGATAGTAATTGTAGCTTTTAATTGGTTTTAAGCTGAAGGAAACACTCTTGAAGTATGTTTTAATTTTGGTGGTGTAAATCATTTATTTTTATTTCAGCAGGATGAGCAGTCGTTGAGCAGTGAAGAATTTGAACTCAGTGACTCCACATGGATGTCAGTCGATCGCATGAACTCTGACCAAAGCTCTACCCTGGAAGAGAGAATGCATAGTCCACAGAACCTAGACAGCCATCAGGATGGTTGGTGCTATTGTATATTAGGAATTGTGCTATTAACATCCTTGGGTTCAGTTAGATGATTGTTGGAGAAGGACCATTTCAGGGGTACGAATTTCATTAACGGATAAATATGTGATTAAATGCAGCCATATATCATCACTATTGATATCTATAATGTAATGTTTATATTTGATGAGTTTAATCATGGCAATTGAAAATGTCTGCTGACTTGGGATTTGATTACTTGAACAGTAACTAATTTCTTAACTTAAACAATCCTGTGAAAGAACATATTTTAAATTTTATAAAATGCTTCAGAAAATACAGATAAAAAGGGGAATTGTCAGGAGCATTCCTCCAAGTGCATCTGATAAACTTACATCTGAAGTTAATCTGTTTCTCACCTCTAACTTTAGCATAACCATATTAAAAATCTACACATGCTTGATATTCAACAATAACAATAAATTCCTCTTATAACGTAGCACGTATTAAACATTCCATCACCTAGTTGAAACATCGATTGAATATTTTCTCAGCAGTTTGAGAGATGTGACATCAACTGATCAGCTGACTTTCACGCTCTAGTACTCAAAATGCCAAATGTGATGATAGGAAATGCGATGATAGGAATATATGTTTTGTTTTTGTTTATAGTTCATTGCATATGTAACAGTTGAAACTGAGTGACCATGCTGCATTAAACTTGAAAGCAATAAGACTTTTTGAAAAGTATGTGCAATCTTACCAAGAGTATTTAAAAGTGAGTTTCTCATTGGTTTAATTTATTAATCGTGATGAGGATCTCAAACTGTTTGTGGCTGCTGCAACGTTACTTGACGTAGCTTGAAAAACCTTTTAATTGGGGCAGAATCTATAAAGGCTAACATCATGGCAAAAAAACTAAGCAGGAATCTGTTTGGATTCAAATAATGTCAGATCAAAGGAGATAAAATTGTTTAAGATGACATCTCATATTTACCTTATGCTGAAGAAGGGTCTCGACCCGAAATATCACCTATTCCTTTTGTCCGGAGATGCTGTCTGGCCCACTGAGTTACTCCAGCTTTTTGTGTCTATCACAAATAATTCATTTGGGTTAATGATTTGGCAAATGATGGGTCAGGAAATTTAGTTGCCTGCAACATCTTCACTATACTAAATGAAAGCAGTACATTATTTCAGTTAATTTTTATGTTTTGTTATAGCGGATTTAGCAGGTATTTTTGTTTTGTACTTAAATTGAACTCTAAGTGAATCTTTTTAAATAAAAGATCAGAAAATGCTGAAAATATTGAGCAGGCCAGGCAGCATTTGTTTGTGAGAAACAGTAATCATATTAGTTTAGAGCTCAGGAAATTAGAGAATTGAAAGTAGAACATTCAGTGCCAGGGTAAGAAAAGGAGGAGAAGAAAGGGTAAGAAAAAGTGCCAGGGTAAGAAAGGAAGTGAAGAAAAATCGATCTTTGATAAAGTAAAAGATAGTTTTAGTTAAAAGCAAAATGTGGCTGAAAATATGAGAAACTAAAGATGTGACATCTTTAGTGAAAGGATGTGAAACTAAAGGGTTTTGCAGTAAATGATAACTGCAAAACCATTGCTAATGTTCTCTGTCTGAAAAAAGGATGCAAGCAACCTGAAAAGAAATGAGAGCATTGATTACAATCTAAACTTGTTAAAATCACAGTTGAAATGGTTACTTACTGTAAATGAGTTACTTTTCCCTGGGCTTCGTTGTAACCTTGGGTAGTAGGGAACATGGAAGAGAGAATGAAGAGAATACAAATGTGGGCAGTAAATGTAGTCTGTAGAATTGAATGAAGTATAGCTGTATCTGCCATCAACTGTGCTCAAAGCCCTGAATCATGATTTAAAAAAATTAAGGGCAGGTGTGTCATTTCCTGTACTAGCATGAGGAAGTGTCATGGATAAAGAACAGGGGGTTTTGGACAAAAGTACTGTATCTGTGATGAAAGTAAGTACAGTATCAAGGTGTTGGTGCAGATGCCATCAAAGATGATGGAAAAGTGGACAGTGAGGAAGGTCGCCCAAGGTTGCAAAAGGATCTGAACGTGGGACAAGGAATGGTAAATGGAATTTAACATTAAATTAATCAAAATTAAATCAAAATAGTTTTGATTTTAAACAAATGTTAAAGCTTTGGGTTTTGATTTAAAATATGTAATACAAGAATGAGTCTGATGAAGGGAAAATGAGCTGCATCTTTGCATTAATGATATTGGAATTTGTGTTTCGTTATCAGTCATCTGATTAAGTGTTCGCCTTCTACATTTGCTGTGCACCTATTTTTGGTGTGCTAAAATGCAGGTGCGTAGAATGCTAGTTCCCAATCTGGTTCCCACAGAAAAATTGTGAAGTGTGGTCAAAATCCAGTTTAATACAGCAGTAGGGTGATGTACATTCAAAAATAAGATCTAAAACAGGACCTGTGGAAGTCCTGTTTGGAGCTCATCGTATGTTGAGCACTTACCAATACTCCACTACTTAGCATTCAGAGATGTGGGGCAACCACATAGCAGCAGCACATGCTTTGGATGCTGTGGAGATAACAGAGAGTACAGGTGAGAGGGAGATAGGTCCCATATTCACTCAAAAGGACACATGTGTCCTAGTTAATGAGATACGTGCCAGGAGGAATGCTCTGCATACCATTCGGACAGGAATCCCTCCAAGTCTATCATGAAGGGACCTGCTGGCAGGAGCAGGTTGCATTTACTTTCTCCAGGATTGCTTGATATAAATTTTGTGTTCCTGTAAGTTATATCAAGATGAACTATGCACCACAGTTTAAGGATGCAGAATGGAAAACATTACAGAAAATGTATTGAATGCAGAAGTCTGAGTTGCTTAAGCAAAATATTATTCAACAGGAAATATAGAGATGTTGTAAAAAGGTAATAAAGTAATCAGAACAGAGATTCATTCATTCATTTGTTAATTCTTGTGTAGTTGAACCAGCTCAGTGGGCTGTGAAAGGTCTTTATGAGTCATCTGGGGTTTCCTGGCTGATTATTGTTTGCTCTAATTTACATTGGTATTGGTATGGATGGAGCCATATATTGTGGAAATACTGATATAATTTGATGTACCTAGAAAATATCAGGCGTGACAATGTGAATAGTGCTTGAAGATGCCCAGTCCAATAATGCATTTTCTGCAATTTCATTGGGAAATGATCTCCAGGACAATCTACTCTGGGTAAAATAGTAATTAGATTATGTAGCGCCTAAGAGACTGCACCACACAATGCAACTTCAAGGAGTCTGAATCCATAAATTAAAATAATTAGTTCAACATAACACAATGTACAGAAAGTAAAATACAGAGGGAAAGAAAATGATTTTGAGAGACAAGGTTATAACAGAAAGAAAAACTGAATCCATTGTGCACTTCTATTCTAAGGAGTGAACCCATATTTATAAAATCAAATACTCAGTCAGAAAGGTTGTTTGGCAGCAAATAAAGCATACATAATACATTGCTGTTTTAATAGCCCATCTAGTAGGATGAGATTGAAGAGTCTACCTGCTGTTTTAGGAAAATATTAGGTTTCCTTTGTTTGCTTCCTAGAAACTCTGCTGGGATTCGATAAACAATTTACACCTACTTATTTCCACATATGGTATTCATGGAGTTATACAGCATGGAAACAGCCGCTTTAATTCAATGTCCACACTGACCAAGGTGGCTTTCTGAGCTAGACCCATTTTTCCTGCGTTTGGCCCATGTCCCTCTAAACCTTTCCTAACCACATACCTATCATATGTCTTTCAGATATTGTAATTCTACCTTTCTTTACCACTTCTTCTGGTAGCTTGTTCCATATACCCATCACTCTCTATATGAAAACAGGTCCCCTTTAAATCTTTTCCCTCTCACCATAAACCTATGCTCTCTAGAATTAGATTCCCTTACCCTGGAAAGACTGTGATTATCTATCCTATCGATGTCCCACGTTATTTTATAAACCTCCACATGGTCTTCCTTCAGTCTCCTTTGCTCTCGGGAAAATAGACCCAGCCTATTCAGTCTCTCCATCAAGCCCTCCATTCCCACAACACCCTTGTGAATCTTTTCTGCACCTTCACTGACTTTATCACATCCTGCTTATAGCATGGTGATCAGAACTGCGCACAGTATTCCATTATGGTGTCACCAATGTCTTGTACAGCTGTAGCATGCCATGTCAATTCGTGTACTCAGTGCCCCAGAAGAGAAGGGGAAAGCATGTCATGGACCTTCTTCACGACCCTAACTATCGCCACTTTCAGGCAACTTTGTACTTGTACCTTCAGGTGACTCTCTCGACAACACTCTCCAGGGCTCCCTGGAGCACTCCCTGCTTCTTCCAAAAATGCATCATCTTGTACCTGTCTAAATTAAATTCCATCTGCCATTCAGATCAGTCATCTGATTAAGCGTTTGCCTTCTATATTTGCTGTGCACCTATTTTTGGTGTGCTAAAATGCGGCTGCATAGAATGCTAGTTGGTGCCCAATCTGGTTCCCACTGAAAAATGCTCATTTTCTGCATTGATCTAAATCCTGTCATAATCTTAGACAAACGTTTCCATTGTTCAGTATAGCACCAATTCTGTTGTCATCTAGACAAACTTATTAATCATGCACCCTACATTCTCATCCAAATTGTTAATGTGTATGACCAGCAACAGAGGAACATTTATGTTTTTATATTGCTGAAAGAAAATAAAGAGCAATGAAACGAGTAAAACAGATTTCTTAGACAATCCTATGGGATCTGGGGTTATTTACTTCTATTTTGTTGATTCTTCGGTAGCTAATGAAGGCAATGTGGGAGCCACAGATACTTCCACAGATTGGGTAAGGGGTGGCCAATGGAGCAGGTTGGTGGGTAGTTTCTGAGATGGTCCACTCCTTCCACCACTTATGCAGGGCCTTAATATCTTAAAGATGCATGGCTTTTATGGTTCTTAATAACATCCCAAATGTTCCTGTCCACTTTGAGTGATCATGGGTCAAAGATTCTCAGGAGACAATGATGAAGTTACTTTTCGTTAGCCGTTACGTAGCACATTCTTGCATCTTTTTCTCTCTCTACCTGGAAATCTCTTCCCATGACAGCTCAGAATAGTGAGTCTATTTCTGGAATCTGGTAAATGATGTGCCCTGCAGAGTGTGGCCAACTGAGTGGTAACTAGGGCCTCAATACTGGGAATATTAGTCTGGAGAGGACAATGACATTGCTGTACCGTCCCTCCTGAGAATTTGTAAGAGTTTTCGACAACAGTATTGGTGGTATTTTTTCAGAGCCTGCTGCAGATAGGGTAATGTTGAATACCAGCCTGCTTGCCATTCTATGTCTAGAGGGAGCAAGTGTTTGCACCATCTCACATTTTCATACAAATTATAAGATGTATATTACCTTATCATGACAATATTGTGCCCTTACAAAAGTAGAAGTGCCTAAACAACACTGGATATTTGTGAAGTATTTCCAAAATGAGTGAAAGATGGTAATGTTGGTGATCTTGTGCACCTTCTCATTCAAAGGCATTTGGATATGGGTCTCAGACATGATGTACATAAACAAAAGTTATTGAGACAAAGCAGGAAACAGTGATTTGGATAAAAAAAATCAAGCTAATTGTAGGAAGGTGAAGATTAGCTACTGGTATAATAGTAATAATCGGACAGATCTGATTAAGGTTGTACCTAGTGGTATTATTTATAGTATGAAGGACCCAGATAGCATTCCGTTAGAATATTATCATTTACAAATAACGTCAATGTGATTGAAAAAAAGATAACATTCAGGAGAACTCAAATGAGATAAGGCAACTTGATCATTGTAAAGGAAATTGGAAATCCAAGAGTAGATTCTGGTAAAATTAGCTATTGTGATGCTCTACATACAGGAAGATATTGTTGTGGACCAAACTTTTTGCCAGTTTCTGTCTAAATTATCCAGATAGGTTAGGTAGGTTTTAGGAAGTTAAATTGCGATATGAAGGAAATGATGGAAAAAATTAGGGATATATAAAAGGGAAGAAATGGGGGAGATTATAGAGACAGTAATCAGTGGAAGGATTTCACTGAACTCTGAAAATCAAAGATTTTCTGTATTGGGAACCAGCATGTGCAGGAATAATGGGTGAATCAGGAAGTTACGAGTGATATTTGCACAGATATGCAAACGTGATGTACACATGTGTACACATCATTTAATGTACACATCATTTATTAACGACAGATTGAGCCTTTGAAACTTGCATGTTCTGTCAAGTTGTGCAGCCAAGTTCTGAAATAGAGAAAGAAATCTTAAGAGATAATTTTACGAAAATCACTCTGACACAGAGGTGAACCACAATGGATTATCTTAATAATTAGTATGTATAATCCCCACATTTTAGGGCATTAAAATCATTGCTATTAAAATAATACAAATTCACATCTTTGAATGATCTGCTTGGGGGATAGACTGCCACCTAGTGTAGTAAATACAGATTCCGTTGCAATATTTAAAATGAGAATTGAATGATTCTTAATTTAATAGAGATAGGAAAAGACAAGGATATATGACAGCAGAATTAAGACAGAGGAACAATCATTTTACCTGATTGCTTGGCATAGTAGACCAATATATTCAATATTACCTCTTGGACATATGTCAGATATGCTCTATATTTATTGGACAAAAAAAAATCCTTTCCTCTGTAAGGAATTAATATTGAGTGTATTCAACATAGATCTTTAAGAATTTCAAAATAAAGGCCTATGGTGCAATATTATTTTTTATCGAATTAATAAGATATCCTTTGACACAATGCCTCACCTCAGTAATCTTGCCCTTGTTTGTTTTGATTTCTTGGCAACATTTTCTGAAGATGTGAGGTCCACATATTGTTTCCTGATGTCCAGTTCTATTTTCTACATCTGTTTTGAATCTTGCACAACTACTGTTGTGTCAGTTTGTATGATATTCAGTTTTGGAGAAGTTGCAGTTTTCTCCATCCAAACTTTGATTACAACTGAGACTTTAAAATTTATGTTTGTCAAGTTGTCTGTCCAAATAACAATTTTCTTCAATTTCCATTCACTATCTCACTCTTCCCAGCTATTAATTCAAGGTGAACAAGATTATTGGCAACCCAAGCATTCTACTTTTGAGAGTACATGGGTATCTTATTCTTCTAAAGCTGAAGGGCAAGGCGAGCAGATTTAGGGAACCCTGGTTGACAAGGGATGTTGAGGCATTGATCAGGAAAATGAAGGAGGTGTGCATTAGATTTAGACAATCGGGATCAAGTTTAAGTATGGCAATCAGGAAGACAAAAAAAGGACATGAAATGGATCTGGCAGATAAGGTACAGGAAAATCTGAAGAGGTTCTATTAGTACATATGTAAGGGACGACGAAGGGAAGAATAGGTCCCCTTAAAAATCAGTCTAGCCATCTTTATGTAGAGCCATAAAAGATGGGGGACATTAAATGTATATTTTTCATCAGTTTTTACTGTGGAGATGATCATGGAAGCTAAGTTTTAGTTCGTAGTTTTAGAGATACTGTGCAGAAACAGGCCCTTTGGCCCACCAAGTCCGCAACGACCAACGATCCCTGCACATTACCCAACACACACTAGGGACAATTTGCACTTATACCAAGCCAATTAACCTACAAACCTGTACGTCTTTGGAGTGTAGGAGGAAACGGACGATCGCAGGGAAAAACCCACGTGTCACGGGGTGAATGTACAAACTCCGAACAGACAGCACCCGTAATTGGGATCGAACCCGAGTCTCTGGCGCTGCAAGCACAGTAAGGCAGCAACTCTACCGCTGCGCCACCATGCCGCCCACGGTGGAATTGAGGAATTGAGGCATGTGAGTTGTAATATTTTAAACCATATAGGAATTATCAAATAGGAGATATTGATTGTTTAAAAGCACATTAATGTGGATAAATCCACAGGGCCTGACTAAATGCATCCTCAGACATTGTGGGAAGTGAGGGAGGAAATTGTGGAAGTCATTGCAAAGATACTTGCTTCATCTTTAAAATATATGCAAGGAAAGAGGTAAGAGGGAAACTGAGGAATAATTTTTTTCACTCATCGGGTGGTTAGTATCTAGATTACACTTGTAAGCAGGTGCTCTCTCAATATTTAGAAAACATCAGAAATGAATTGCCAAGGCATAGAAGGCTACGTAGAGTGAATGTAGGTAAATGGGATTATGTTGGATGAGCTATATGGTCATATTGAGCTGAAGGACTTATTTATGGGCTGTATTACTATGACTTTATTGATTCAGAAGCTTCTTGATTGTTGTCTGGGCTTCCTGAGTGTCGGAGCAAATATTTATCTTTAACCAACATCACTTGAAAGCAGATTATCTGATCATGTTTAAGAGATCTTGATTTGGGCAAATTGGCTTCCAGCTTGCTGATATTGCAACAGCTGTTGCATTTTTAGACTATTCCATTGGTTCTACAGCAATTTTGGGACATGCCAATGTTGTGAATAACAAAATATTTTCATTTTTGAACCATATATTCTCTCAGAATTATCAACTGTACAGTTCTTATAGGAGTCAGACCAAAATCTGCCCATAATATAAGGTGAAAACATTCAAAAAATATTAAAAGTTATAAAAAATAAAGAAAAGTTATTTTAAAAAATCCCACATAAGCGGTTAAATAAACAAAACAAAAAATAATAAAATATTAATCAGCTTTATTTACCATAATTCCGTGAAACCATTTTCCTCCATTGGAATTGTGTAGAGAAGCACCATTATTGGAATACAATGGGTAGATAAATGTGAATTGAGGACTGCATTTTGATAATCAAAAAAACTTCAGATGCTAGTGAGCTGAAATAAAAACAGAAAAGCTGGTGAAACTCAGCAGCAGAACTGATGAAAAGTCTCAGGCTTGAATTTCTTTTCATGGATGTTGCCGGACCTGCTCAGTATTTCTAGCATCTTACTGCAATGTTGGTAATGTGTTTCCACAGGTAAATATTGAAGTTGCAAATGGTTATATGAGCAATTGTTGGTAGTACATGAGGAACCTTTGATATTTCCTTGCAAAAATAAAAATGTTATCTTCAAAAGGGAATAGGTTCATTTCTTGGATTTGGTGAACATAACCTGACAAAGGTAAGGTGGATGTACTTCCTGGGCGCTGTGATCGTCTGTAACTTGTTTGTTTACCTTCTGGGATCAAAGGAATTTCCTGAAATCCGTGTCCCAAATTTGGCTACAATTTTTTGCCTGTCCTGTGATATTGTCAGCCATGACTCAATGATAATACAGTAGTCACTAATATCAGAAGCTAATGAAGTCAATCTCCATGAGAGATAGGAGGTTTAGAGGAAAACCAAGAAGGAATGTTTTCACTCATAGAGAGGTTAGAATTTTGATTACGCTGGTAAACAGTTACTCTCACAATATTTGAGAAGCATACTTAAGACATCAGTTGAATTGCCAAGGTATAGAAGCCTACAGACTGAATGTAGGTAAATGGGTTTATGAAGGATAGTTGCAATGGGCCATATGCTCATGTTGAGCTGAAGAACCAGTTTCTGGGATATGTGACTCTATGCCTCTATTGATTCAGAAGCTCCTTGATTGTAGGCACTGGAGACTTCTTGATTGTCAGAGCAAATATTAATAATAATCAAAATCAAGCTCCACCATAGGGGTAGAAGGTTTAGGGAAAAACCGAGGAGGAATGTTATCATTCATAGACATATTAATTAGATGCCATCTCATTGCAGTACTGTACAGCTGGAAGTGCTTTCATTTAAATAAAGTTTTTTTTTCTCATGCACATACTTAAGTTAGTATTTTGGTAAATATTTACCCCTCAACATGGCAAAACATGTCTTTCTCTTCATAGTCTGACCACAAATTGGCTTCTGCAAACCCTAGCATTGTGACAGATACAGTTCAAAGTTATCTCATTGGCCGGGGAATCCTCTGCGACGTCTTATTTTGTGATGAACACAATGTAAATGCAATTTTGTTATTTTCTTGTGTGTTTGGAGAGTCACACGTGTTTTTAACAATGTCAATTTGTATACAATTGTTATGTCAGCAAGGAATAGGGTAGAAATGTGTGTATAACCGAAGGAATCTTTAAAATTTAATGCAAACCCAAGGGAGAAGCATTGTTCATTCTATCTGATAGATAAAGTACGGAAAAGGAGTCATCACTCCCAAAGTTTCAATTTTATACAAATAACTGCTGTTCAATACATTACTCATGCATCATCCAGCAAGGAAATGTACTGTGAACCCTGCCATCTGTGATGGTGGGGATCTAGGAAGAAGCTGAGATGGGTTGTGCATTTGGCACTTTTCATTGAAGATAGCTTTAAAGATTTCTGCTTTGTCTTTGGTTTTAGTTTTAGAGATACAGCATGGAAACAAGCCCTTTGGCCGAACGACTCGACTCCGACCATCAATCACCTGGTCACATTAGTTCTGTTATCCTACTTTCTCATCCACTCCTACATTAGGTGCTTTTTTTTTTAACAGAAGCCAATTAACCTATAAACCCACAAGTCTTTTGGTTGTGGGAGGGAACCTGGGGAGATCATGCAAACTCCACAGAGACAGCGCCCGAGCTTAGGATTGAACCTGGGTCTCTGGCATTGTGAGACAGCAGCTCTACCAGCTGTCCCACTGCTATTTGGTATTTTTGTCCTGTGCTTGCCTGCATTAAGTACTTGGAGCCACCTTCAATCATTACCCAGCATTATTTAAACTTGACCTGGAAGATTTATACAGCTTTGATTATGGAATTCTCTACAGAAGTTTCTGTTATTTAGCGTAAATATAGACCGATGTTGACACAAAGAACTGTCTGAGGAAGGGCCCTGACCCAAAGCGTTACCTATCCATATCCTCCCAAAATGCTGCCTGATGTTGTTCCTGTTGTAGTTTTACCATATATGCATATGCCCTGGCCCGTGTCAACTTATAACTTTTTTTTAATAGTCTTACAACAAGAAAATAGACCCTTCGGCCCAACTAGTCCATGCCAACCAAAATGCAAACCAAGCTGAGGGAGAGTGGTTGATGGTAATCAATAGATGGTTTTCTTGGCAATATTTTTGATGCCACAGTCTTTAGATTTCCAGGGCAATTCTCTCGCAGTTTTATACCACTGTGTGCCCAACTCTGGTGCATTTCGTGTGAATCAAGCTAGGTCAGGTCTGTGGAGTCTGAAGAAGGGTTCTGACCCGAAACGCCCCTATCCCTTTTGTCAAGAGATACTGCCTAACCCCGCTGAGTTACTCCAGCACTTAGTGTCTATAGTCTGTGGAACAGTTGTCCTGTTTTAGAGAGCATGATTTGGAGGTTGGCTTGTGTGAATGTAGTATCCAGAATGATGCCTACTGATCCGTCCTGTTTCATTTGCATTGCAGTTTGTCGTGGCAGTGGCTTTCTGGATGTACTTCAGAGGATTGTTCAAAGGATAGTTAAGAGTAAAACATGTTGTGGTTTTATTTACATCTATCTTTTGGAATGCAGGCATTGCTGGAGTGTTTTATTGGAAATTCTGAATTTACCCAAAGTTTGCTATCATTTAAAAACTTGACTGCAAAATTGTTTTTTTAGTGAATAAGTTGGGTTTTTATGACAGCCTGATTGTTTTATGATTATCACTGCTGATGCAAGGTTTTTTATCCAAATTATTTAATAAGCCGCATTTAACTTTCTCAGATGCTGTGATGGGAGTCAAGCCCCAGTCTTGTCATCATTAGTCAGAATTGTATATCTTGCATTATCTTCCCATTATCATCACAACAATATCTGGCATTTGATTCATCCCTACAGCTGTGGTATCTGCTAGTATCTGGGTTTGAATGACTCTTGGAACCTCTGGCTATTGCGGTCATCATTCATGCATGTTATCTTTATTTGGATCATCCCTGCAGCTCTATAACTGCTTCTAAAATGAAGCATAGTGACACGCTGTGGAAGGTGATCATATATCCTGACCTGCCTTCTCCCATTGGGGGAAATGTATGTTCCGACAGGTTATCTTAATGTTGTTAGGAATACTTCCACTAGACTAATAACGTACTTGATTTATCTGGTTGGTTGCTCTATCTGCTCTCAAACGTGTTCTTAGCATTGTTGTAGCTAATTAGCTATTTTTCACTGAAGCATTACGTCAGTACTGAGTAAATTATACTCATGACCTGGCCCCGCCCATGACACCTCCCAGTCCATATACGTAAACCAAGTATTGACCTCAAGACAATCCCCTGGTGTACAAAAATAATACAGCAGGATACAAAGTAATATGATAATATACTAAAATAACTAATGAACGCAAAATGGCTCCTACACACTGGCCCCTAATTGTTCTGTGTATAATGCAACAATTACTAATAAACATTAAAAGGAGCCATAAAAACTTCATACATAATCAAAAAAGCATGCACTATATATTGGCATTTAATCTACTATAATGATTCTTCAATCTTCAAGGCCACCAGTCCTTGCTGTACTCGAGTATCAGCTTCCAGTAGCAGACCTGCTAGTCATCCTGTCCATCGCTGAGAAAAGGTTTGGGGTATGTCATCATCCCAACCAAGCTTCTCCTTGCAGAGTTCCTGCATTATCAGCTTAGCTGTCCGAGTAAATGGTGCCAGAAGTCCTAAAGGATCGTAGATAGAGCCGATTACAGTCAAGATGCCACGTCTATTGTACGGCCGTTCCTGTACAGCAATTTTGAACTTGAACACATCTGTTTCAACGCACCAGCGCAATCCTAGTGCTCTTTCCATTGGCAGATTGTCTTGGTCCAAGTCCAACTCCTTGACCTCTTTAGTTCTGCTTGCTTGAGAAATGGATGTCAATACAGCACGGCTGTTACTGATCAATTTTGATAGCATAAATCCTCCCATTTGGCAGATTTCAGTCAGGTCTTTTACCATTTGAACTGCTTCTTGTTCTGAAGGCATGGATTTTAAACAATCATCCACGTAGAAGTTGTTCTTTACCATGTTTATCACCTCTTCAGAAAAGTGTGCTCCGCTATCCTCAGCAGTCTTTCTCAATGCGAAGTTTGCACAACTTGGTGTTGACATGGTTCCGAAAAGATGTACCTTCATCTGGTATTCAACAAGATCTTGCGGCACATCACCACAGAAATCGCAGATAGTCAATATGCTTTTCTGATACTTTGACCTGATGAAACATTGCTTTGATATCTGCCATCAAAGCAACCGGCTCTTGTCTGAATCTGATGAGAACTCCTCAGAGTGAGTTAGTTAGGTTTGGACCCTGTAGCTGTTGGCATTTAAGTGATGTGCCCTTAAAGACTGCTACACAGTCAAAGACCACCCTTATGGTTCCTTTCTTTGAGTGATACACCCCGTGATGAGGGATGTACCAGAGTTTCCCATCACCGATTCAGCTGGTCCTTTGGTATCCTTTCAGCATAACCATTATCAATCATTTCTGTGAGGAAAGATGTATATTCATTATAGACAATAGACAATAGACAATAGGTGCAGGAGTAGGCCATTCAGCCCTTCGAGCCAGCACCGCCATTCAATGCGATCATGGCTGATCACTCTCAATCAGTACCCCGTTCCTGCCTTCTCCCCATACCCCCTCACTCCGCTATCCTTAAGAGCTCTATCCAGCTCTCTCTTGAAAGCATCCAACGAACTGGCCTCCACTGCCTTCTGAGGCAGAGAATTCCACACCTTCACCACTCTCTGACTAAAAAAGTTCTTCCTCATCTCCGTTCTAAATAGACCTCTCATTCTTGTTAAACTTGCGTTTCAAGCTCTGGATACGCTGCTCTGCTATGCAATGGTTGTTCGGCATGCTGGTATTCTCCTGCTTGAAAGGTAAGTCTACACAATAACGTCCATCTGTCATCCTTGCCGAACGATTCATAATGTCCAAGAACTTTACCTCTTCGCTGGACATTTCCTCCTCCTTGCTGGATCCTTCATTGAAGTCATGATTGTATTGTTTGACCAGAAGTTCCTCTAGACTCGCAATGGATATTCGATTGACAACCGCAGCAGGAGAGCCATTTCTATCCTTGCTGTTGTGGTCTTTCCTAAAGGGACATAAATAACCCAACCCAACAGGGTTTTTACAGCGTATGTCCATCCCCTTGGCTTTTGACCAACTCCCAATGTTCCAATGCCTTCGAAGCATTAGTTCCAATGAGTAGGTCAATGCCAGAGTCTGTTTCGGAAATCTTGACATCGTTCAAGTAAGGCCATTGCTTCAGGTCTTCTTGTCTGGGAATATTTAACTGAGAAACAAGGATGGTCTTATTCGTAAACACATTGGATAATTGAACAAAATCATCCTTGTCAGGACTAGATATTTCCAAACCTGAAATAATATGACTGGTTACAGACTTCAGTTGGTTTATGGTATGCAGGAGAATCTTCTTGGTCCTGAAATTTTCAGCCTTCTCATCATTCTTTCGGTGCAGAAGAAAGACGAGCTTCCATCGTCCAAAAATGCGTATGTTTGCAACACTGTGCTCCCATTGTGGCTCTTTACTTGTACTGGTACGACGGAGAAAAATGCAAGCTTCGTCACCGGCCCCAATATGTCCACACATTCAAGATGGAAGAGCAGCATCGCTCACGCTTGCCGTTTCCTGCTTTTCCTTCTGCTCTATATGTACTGGTTTCTTTTCTTTGTCCTTTAGCTCCATGTGAAGTATCTCAGGATGATCTCCTTTGCATGCAACACGTCAAATGACACTTGCAGTCTTTGCTCATGTGACCTATTTTTAAACATCCAAAACGGATTCTCTTTATAAATTCCAACCTCTCTTTATGCTCCCTCTTCTTAATCTGCCAACACTTCTCTAATGTGTGACCCCTCCTATTGCAGAACAGCCAAGGGTCCTGCTGCTTGGCGATAGGTACATCAGCTTTCTTTCCTTTTGTTGTCAGATTTTCTTGCGACTGTGCTTCGACAGGTTCTGTATTCGTAACAAAACTGCTTCTGGTCATTTTCGGCCTTTCTCTTACTTTAGTGATGGCAGGGCCTTTGACAGTTGCTACTGGTTTAGCTTCCTCGATATTCCCATAAAGTGGATCTGACAGTATCTTCACTTGTTGCTCTATGAAGTTTACTAGGTCAGGAAATTCAGGTGAACATTGTGATCTTTCATGTATCTCATATGTCTTATCTCTCCACTTGTCTTTGAGCTTATAAGGCAGTTTTAGAAGGATAGTCTTCATATTAGAGGGGACTCATTTCCTTCATATAGTCAAGATGTTTCATTGCATTGTAACAACCTTTAAGGAATAGTGAGAATGCTTATAATACTTTCACATCATCTGACCTGAAAGCTGGCCAGGCCAATCTTCTGTTCATTGCCAAAATGCTCTTTCAGCAGCTTCCTTGCCTCATGATAGCCCTGGGTTGAAGGTAAGTGTTAACAGCTGTGGACTAAGTCCCTTGCTTGTCCTTTTGTCTATTTTCCAGGAAATGATAACAGTCACTGTCATCATCAGTCTTTCATTCCACTCCTCTTGCAAATGCCTTGATAAAAAGTTGATACTGCAAAGAATCACCATCATACATAGGAATGTCTCTTGGTGGTAGAGTGGAAGAAAGATTTTGTTGAGCCAGAAGAACAGTGATTTCATTTTGCCTCCGCAATAGGTCCTACATATCACCTCGGCCTCCATCATAATGTTCAGGGGGTTTAATGCGAGCATGCCCCCGCTCACCCCTTAGTTCATGAGCCCTTGCCCTTGGTCCTTGAAGAAGGTATTAAGTTAGATGTGTCACATCACTAACTTTAGCAATTGGTCTCAAAGTTGTTTGTTTCAGTCTAACAACCTGTTGCTCCCGATCAGGCAAGTATTTTGGTGCAGGTGTTTCTAGTTTAGCTGACAATTGGCTTTGAGCAGCTTTTTTATCTCATAGCACCAAGTGCACTGATTCTTATTTTGGTGGCTGCCATTGCCTTATCTAGTTCCAATCATTCTTTCCTTCTTCTCAACCGATCGTTCTTCTTCTTCCAATCTTCCTCTTCCTTCCTCTGCTCTTCCATTTCCAATTGTCTTCTCTTCCGTTCTTCTTTCATTTCCAATTGCCTTCTCTTCCATTCTTCTTCTCTCCTCCGCTCTTCTTCCATTTCTAATTCCTGTGCCTCAATCTCATGCTTCTGTTCTAAGAAGGCAGCTCGCTTTGCAAGGACGGCCAGTTCGACCTCAGCCTCCTTAAGAGTAGCGTGTGTCGAAGATGCATGAGATGAAGAATGAGATTTGATGCTCAATTTAGCATTTGAGACATTTGAAGCACTATCTTCACGTCTGACGGTGTCTACGTCTCCACCACTCTGGCGTGAAGAACTCTACTCTCTGGGGAGTGTAGTCTTATGACCAACTTGGCATAACCACGCATCAGTTTCCTGTGCAAATTCATTGATTCATTCCTTGCCTGTTGCATCCATTTATCTTGCTTTTCAAGTTCATCTGCAGGCAGTGGTAACTGTTTCAATGCTTCATATTCTTCATTGATTTCATCCTTGAGAAGGTTAAATTGAATCATGTTGAATCGTACGTCATGTACCTTTTCACCTGATTTCATTAATGCTTTTCATTAACCTGTCAGCTTGTTTACATTTTCTTTTCTTCATCTTTTCATGTTTTTCAAAGAGCAAGTCACGACCTATGGTTGTGAGCTTGATAGCTCTCTTCTCCACTTTAGGCCTTAGTCCAATGTCGCCACCTTGTGACTGAACATCAGAGTTAGTCACAGATATACTGCGGCTATTCTCGAAGATGTGCAGATGTAACGTCTTATCTTGAATGGAATTCAAAAGAAGCTGATAACTTGCGCTGCTGAAGGTCATTTCTTTGTTCTCAACATTCTTGGTTTTTCCAGTACCAGCTACCCAGAAACAGCTTTCCAATAAAGCTTATTGCAATGAACTGGCTTTCTAAGTTTCCAATCGCCGTTAATCAGATTAACGCAAAAAAGAGACTTTGATCAGTTTCCTTCAACTTCAAAGTTTAGCGACAAAACAATCCTTGTAATGTTAATCGCTACACAAACTCCAGTCTCCTTCCTAGAGCTAATTAAACTTCAAATAACTCTTAGAGACAGATTACTTCACTCGCCGAGGATAGCTCTTGATCCATTCTCTGGCTGAGCAAGTTCTTGCAATAAATCACTCCAGGCCAAGGATAAGATCTTACACATATAGCAGCAACTTTAGACTTCCAAATAAAGCCCCAAAGCTTACCATTTGTCGAAGGAAAGGGAGTGATATTTCTTCCACGCAGATAACAACAGAAAGATCTTCACGACATCTCAGTATCATTAATCATTCATTGAAGCAATTAAACAAAGATCGGCATATCCACTGTCATCAATCTGTTTGTTAATCTGTTAAGATCTTATTATCTTACCAGGTTCCTTCGTGACCTGTTACTGCTAAGACCCTATATCTCAACAGTCTTCATCAAGATTCGTATGGCCACTAAAATCTTATTATCTTAGCATGCTCCTGTAGTTACTGTATGACTTGCTAACCTTATGTCAGCAGGTTCCTGTTGTGTCACTGAAGCATTACGTCAGTACTGAGTAAATTATACCCATGATTTGGCCCCGCCTATGGCCTCCCAATCCATATATGTAAATCAAGTATAAACCTCAAGATAATCCCCTAGTGTACAAAAATAATACAGCAGGATACAAAGTAATATAATAATATACTAAAATAACTAATAAACGCAAAATGGCTCCTACAGAGAATGTTTTGCCTTAAAAGTAGACCTTGCATTAAAATTATGCAGCTCAGGATGTCCTAACACAAATTTCGATGAACAGCAATGTGGCAATGGCTAGTTAATTTGTTTTTTGCTGATACTGGTTGATAGGAAATTATTGGCGAAAAATGACCTGCTCTAGGGGAGTTCTGACTAAAGTTTTCCTTTCAACTCTGGAGTTTATTTCAGTTGCTCAATGAACATGCATAATTACTTTGCTCTGTTATCAGGGAATTATTATAATTAAATGCAACTAAATAATAAGAACAAATAGTGGGATATGTCTTTGTACTAGGTTTGGCCTATGTCCTACACACATATTTGTCATACAATAAGCCATGGACTGTTTATCGGGTATACAGCATGTTGGCAAAGTGTTTTCACATTAATCAAATGTAATCATACCAGATAACCTATCTGGTCTTGCACACAGCTTTTCTGTTCTCATGTGCAAATTATTACATTTCTTATTATTTCTCTTTATGTTGTGTCTTTCATGTCCAAGAAATTCTGCTTAGTACAATTAACATATTTTGTATATCTACTATTAATTGAAGTGCGTGGGACATATGTTGTATCAAAGCCTACTCTTCCTTAAAGGACATTTCTCTCCCTTTCAGTCAGTTAACTACCCACAGATTGTTAAATGTACTCATTGTACGTATAAAAAAGCTGGATATCGGTAAACTTTTATTTATTTTTAATTGTACAGATGTATGTGCATCTTGATCTGAATGCTCTTCCAGTGTTATAAAACATCCCTTGTTAGTTCCTCTCAGTATCCCCTCAATCTCCCATTTATAATCTCTTATGATATTTATTGAGCTTTTCCCTCAACAAATGCTCAGAATTGCTCCCGCACTCCATTCATAGATTTTGGCCATCAGTTATACTCATGCTCACAAAGCTATTTGTTGAACAGATATTCCATCTTTTTAAACTGTGTCAGTCCCAGCATGGTGGATTCAGTGTACAGAGCTGTGGAGTTTCCATATGGATTTGGTTCTGTCTCTAATTTTAAATGTGTTGAATAATGTTTTCCCCTGGGCTTTAATTTAATTTCTACTTTGCAGATTCTGTTCATTGTTTATTTTATTACATCTCTCCCAATTTCAAAAACAAATAAATAAGACATACAAAGGAGCAGAATTAGGCTATTCAGCCCATCGAGTCTATTCCACATTCAATCATAGCTAATCTATTTTTTCCTCTCAACTCTATTCTCCTGCCCTTTTCCCAATAACTTTTGATGTTGCTCCCCCAATCAAGATCCCACCGATCTCTGCCTTAAAAATAAGGTCATAAGGAATAGGAGTATCATTAGGCCCATCAAGACTATTCCACTATTCAATCATGGCTGATCTATGTCTCCCTCCTAACGCCATTCTCCTGCCTTCTTGCCATAACCTCTGACACCTGCCTTGGGCGTCATACCCAATGTCTTGGCCTCCACAGATTCACTACCCTCTTGCTAAAACATTTCCTCCTCATCTACATTTTGAAGGTATGTCCTTTCATTTTGAGGCCGTGACCTCTGGTTCTTGACTTTCCCATTACTGGAAACATCCTTTCCACGTCCACTCTATGTAGACCATTAATAATCCAGTAGGTTTCAATGAGAAACCCCGCATCCTTCTAAACTCTAGCAATTACAGGCCTAGAGCCTGCAAACACTCCTCATACATTAACCCAATCATCCCTGGGACCATTCTCGTAAACGTTCTCTGGACACTTTTCAAATCCTTCCTTAGATATGGGGCCCAAAACTGCTCACAATATTCCAAATGTGGCCTCATCAGTGCTTGATAAAGCCTCAGCATTACATCTTTGATGCTTTTACACTATTATAAAGGGTGCTGTATGACTGCATGGCCACAGTGCATATGTTCATCCATGATTAGAAAGTGCTCTGCTCCTTTCCTGACAAGTGTACATTTTTCCTGCAGGAGGACAATTTTAGCAAGTTTTACCAACAGTTTCTCTGAAATTCACCTGGGACATGCATTATAGAGCCCAATAGGTGAAAATGAAATTTTAGTTTGGTGTTACTAATTTTAACCACTCCTTAACTTTGCTTCTCAACGTTTTCATTCTCTCCGCCACTCACGGTCCTTCCTGTTGTTCTTTTGTCATCTGATAACTGAGTCTAATTACCCACTCATTCTGATCTTAAAAACTGTATTTGATTTTGACCTTGTACAAGAATGACCAGAATATTCATTTGATGGGTTGCATGCAAGAGTGCACGTAGTTTGTATCCAGGAGGTTTGAGTAAAATGATATCCCATATAGTTATATTGAACAGATTTTATTAATAATTATGGAGACCATCTATTCATTGACTGTAAAATATTGAAATGAATTGATTTTGGAATATATTCATTACAATAGGACTTTGCGTCTTTCGGTTTATGTCTGCAATCCTTACCTATAGTCCATGTGGATTGCTATATTTTTACCTTTCATGACTAAATCTTCCACTACTTGTCCTTTCCATCTCTCACAGTTGTCACTAATGGCTTTCCTTTGCGAAAAATATTATGAAATTTCATTTCCTATCTGGTGTTTTGTAGTACATACTGTTTATAGTCTATATTTAAATTATTAGATTTTTTCTTTGAAATGCTGCATGTACTTTCAATCTGGGTGTTTGCTTTCTTATTGTTAAAAATTCACAATTTCACCACTTTAGTTAACAGAACGTACTCCTGTTACTTTTTTTAGTTGCCCGAGTTAATTCAAATGTAGTTAATTATTTTATATTTTTCGTGTTTAATTTGTCAATGTATTTTTTAATAGTATCTTTGTTTTTTGAATACAGGGTCATTCATATACATTTCAAACTGTTTCAGTCAACTGTCAAACATATTCAGCATCCTTTGACAGCTATAAAATCCCTCCGAAAGATTAAACGTGAGTTTACTTAAAGAATGAAATTAACCAATTTGATCTAATAATGAGATATTTTTAGAAATATGAGTCATGAGAGACTTTCATTCAGTAGATATTACCAATATAAATAATTTTTGACATATTCTTTCATAGTGTTGATAATGTTATTTTAGATTATTGCAAATTTGAGGCACACATCAATCACTACAATTAGTGAGATTTAATTTAAGATGCTATATTCTGGTACCTATAATTCTTAAAATAAAACTTGAGAATGAAAACTTGAGAAGACACAAGTGATAATCTGATTTTTTTATTTTAAAAAACATGGTAAAATTTGCTGTTAAGGCAGCATCTGAGGGGGAGAGAAACAATGTTAATCTTTTAGATTGATGACCTTTCAGCAGCAGGTTTAACCTGGTGCAGATTCTGGTAACTGTTCACTTCAATGGAGACAAACAGCTGTGAGGGAGAGAGGTAAGTTTTGGATATTTTACTTTTTTGTTTATCTGAGTTAATTCAAATGTAGTTAATTGTTTTTTCCAACTTTTCAAATGTTTAATTCTATTTTTTTTAGTTTTTGAATTCTGGGTCATCCATATACATGTCCAACTGGGGCTATATAGCTCTGCAAAATATTTCTGTTGCTTGCAATTGGAAGGCCCTGTGCTGTGAAGCATAGGGCTTTTCAAACAGGTCAGAGGTGATTATTAGGAAAGTTCTCACTGGGGAGTCTACTCCAAACTGGAGCAGGTTAAGCAAGGAGAGAATTTGAAGAAATTCTAGGGCAATATATCTGTCCCTACGGTTGTGAAAGAAAAAGGAACCATCTGCACATGATACATTGGAGGCAGAGTATAGTTGAGAAAAGATGTTTAGATTTATTTTACAAATGATTGTGACACTTGGGAGCTACAAGCAGTGGTATTGTTCTACTCCCCCCCCCCCCCCCCCCCCCGCCCCTCCCCACGATCTTGTGAAGTTGCTGATGGAGTACATTGTCACCCAACAATGTTTAGGATGCACACTATAATCTGACACTTTGAAGCATTGTTCCTGTCCCTACAGGTACTTTAAATAGGTTTCTTGGTTACATTTAAATAGCATATGCTTCTGCGTTGGCTGATAAGAACTTTTTAAATTTATTTTGTTTTGAAATGATATGAAGTTCAAAATCAATGAAATAGCGGTTGTCAGAATGCACTTTAGGGGAAAAGCAACCTGTTGTATTGCATTTGCTCAATGTGATTTAATGGTCCACTTACCACTTGAGATCTGTGAACTTCTTCAACAATATTTCTTTAGCTGAAGGGTCATAAGTGATGGATGCATATTCTGCAGAATGGCCAGCAGTGTGGAACAAAATCTTGCCTCAGGTTCATTGCGTAATTTCTGTGCACCCTCACTAATATTAACAAAAATTGGTTTATATTTTAATCATTGGACTCAATGGTCCAACAAGTCACAAAAATTCACATCATTTTGGTGTTGATGCCAGATTCACTTGTAACTGACGGTGCACAGACTGTCTTCGAAAGCGATGCCATTTGATTGTTCTTCCATCTTTATGTTCATAATGCTCCTACTTGATGTTTCTTCAGAAGGTATTGATGGATAATGCTTTTTAATGGAGTTCTGTAATTCCTCTTCAATAAGGAATCTGTACCATATCTTCTGTGCCCTCTGCGTAATTTCCTACTGGGCTTTACGGCTTTAGTAAAGAGATGGTTTTGGAAGGGATAGTCAATTATTAAACCTTTAAGGAAGTGCAAGAATGTAATTATTTTTTCAGTAAATTCCTAACGCATGTTTCACAGCATAGGAGACCAGGGTTGGTGTTTTCAGGAGTTGTCTGCATGGAGTTTGCATGTTCTCCTTGTGACCGTGTGGGTTTCCTTCAGGTGCTCTGGTTTTCTCCCACTTCCTAAAGACATGTGGGTTTATAGGTTCATTGACCTTTGTAAAATTTCCCCTAGATTGTACAACATAGAGCTATTGTATGGGTGATTGATGGTCGGTGTGAACTCGGTGGGCCGCAGGGCCTGTTTCCATCCTGTATCTCTAAGCTAATCTAAGGAGCTGATGAAGTACTGTTGAAGCATATTCCTTTATTTGGGACGGCACAGTGGCGCAGTGGCAGAGTTGCTGCCTTATAGCGCCAGAAACCCAAGTTCGAACCTGACTATGGGTGTTGTCTATATGGAGTTTGTACATTCTCCCTGTGACCATGTGGATTTTTTCCGGGTGCTCCAGTTTCCTCCCAAATTCCAAAGACGTGTGGGTTTGTAGCTTAATTGGCTTCTATAAATTATCCCTAATGTGTAGGATAGAACTCCCCAGGTACTTTCCCCTGCAATCGCAGGAGATGCAACACCTGTCCCATTTACCTCCCCCCTTGACTCCATCCAAGGACCCAAACAGTCTTTCCAGGTGAGGCAGAGGTTCACCTGCACCTCCTCCAACCTCATCTATTGTATCTGCTGTTCCAGGTGTCAACTTCTCTACATCGGCGAGACCCACAAGCTCGGCGATCGTTTCACTGAACACCTCCACTCAGTCCGTCTTAAACAACCTGATTTTCCGGTGGCTCAGCATTTTAACTCCCCCTCCCATTCCCAATCTGACCTTTTTGTACTGAGCCTCCTCCATTGCCAGAGTAAGGCCCAGCGCAAATTGGAGGAACAGCACCTCATATTTCGTTTGGGTAGTTTCACCCCAGCAGTATTAACATTGACTTCTCTAACTTCAGATAGTCCCTGCTCTCCCTTTCTATCCCCTCCCCTTTACAGTTCTCCCACCAGTCTTCCTGTCTCCTACTACCTCCTATCTTTGTCCCACCCCATCCCCTTACATCAGTCTGAAGAAGGGTCTCGACCCGAAATGTCACCCATTCCTTCTCTCCCGAGATGCTGCCTGACCCGCTGAGTTACTTCAGCATTTTGTACCTACCTTCGATTTAAACCAGCATCTGCAGTTTTCTTTCCTACACAGCAAAGAACTGTTTATGAAGTTGGTAAAGTGTTACTTCTTGGATGCCTCGGGAGAGTGCTGATACTATCTATGTACTAAAACTCTCATTTGTTTGTTTGTTTGTTCCTGAACTACAGCCAAAACGGTACACGATAACAGTTTTAGGCCCACATTACTCACCGTGGTCCCTTTGGTGCTAATGAAAGAAGTTGAATTGAAATTGGTGCTATATTTTTTAAGTTATTCACATTTCAAAGTTTAAATCTATCTCCTAGGGAGGGAGGGGAAGGGAGGGAGGGACGGGTGTGGAGGGAGGGGGAGGAGGGAGGGAGGGGGAGGAGGGAGGATAAGGGGGGTTGAGGGGGATGGAGTGGGGGGGAGGGGGCAGGAGGGGAGGAGAGGGTGCTGCACCAATGCAGGAGAGGTTTGGGCCCAACCTCTAGTTGTTTATAACAGTGATTGATTTTGAGGTTAGCTAAGAAAATAAAGCTGAAAAATAAGCTGATCTATACGTAACAGAAAATGAGAAAACCAGTAAAGTTGCTGAACAGCAACTGGCGTCATGATCCTTCGGATTTTTGATGTCTTGCTATCACTTTGTGGGTTCTGTGAGCTGAATGAGGTGACCAATATTAGAGCCACACTCTACCCCATGGATAAGGCAGGAGGTACCAGATGGGAGAGCATGTGGGTAATTAGTGCCAGGTGTGAGCTTCCACTATTTACTTCAGACTTCTGTTTGCACTTGACATGTTGACTCTGGTTTCTCAGCGAACTCCCAATGTTCCTTCTTCACTTTGTGAAGTCACGGGCTAGGGATTGCCAAGTCAGTAGGCATGTTACATTCTTCAAGGAGCTTTGATAACATTCTTGATTTTATTCCTGTGCACATTTCTTCTGGTGATGAAGCTCTAAACAAAGAAAGGATTTTAAGGATATTGCATGAGACCTGCAAATGAAATAATGTCTAATGGATCCCACCAAGCATAACTAGGATCTCTATGCTGTGAACATTGGCCTGCAAGAGGACACTAACCTTGGTTTACTTATCTTTATTGTGAATTTGGAGAATATTGTAGAGGCATTGTTGGTGGTATTTCTTCATGGCTTGCGTTGCCTGCTGTCAGTAATTCAAAGCTCAGAAGCAGAAGGACAGGCACTATATCTGCCCAGTTGACATATTTTTTTCTTCAGGTAACAGAATTAAAAAATATATCTTTATGAATCTTGGTAATATTATTATAGAGTTAATGCAGTTGATTGCAGAGTCTGTTGGGTAATTTATTACTTGCGTATGAAGATCACTTGTTTAAATTAGGATAATTATTATTGTGTTGATGTCATGGTTACTAATGTAGACATTGTACATGGTAATTTTTTGTCAGGCACTTGTATATATATGATAACTATCTTAGAGAATTGTTAAGGAAATTGGTTACTAGTAAGCAAGATTACCATATTGATGGTGGATAAATACACCTTGGAGACACATAGAAGCACTTATCATTTTGATGTAAATTTCAAATGATACCAAAATCCTGAGTAATTTCCTGTATTTTATGAAAAGGCAAAAGAAACCCAGAATGGCTACCCAGAATGCTTAATCTATAAAAATAAATATAATCAAATACTGAATGATTTATAGTTGTTCTATGTTTTGTGTAAGGAATGTGCAGCTCATGCTGATGTACTTTGGAAAATTTGGATCTACACAACAAGATTTGAAAAGAAGCCACTGCAGATTTTTGTTATCGAGAAACCTCAGAGTGTGCAATTTGAATCTTCCCTTCGGGTGCTATGACAGTAATATAATTAAAATAGTATAATGCTACCTTGCAGCCTTATGGTTCCATTGGAAATGTGGATTCTGTGGCAAGTAACAGGGAAGGCAAGTGGCATGTTGGACTTTACTGCATGGGGGTTGGAGTTTAAATAGAAAAGTATTGTTACCATTGGACAAGAAGTGTTGAAGCCATACCTGGAGGACTGTATATGGTTTTGGTCAAAGATAGACACAAAGTGCTGGAGTAACTCAGTGGATCAGGCAGCATCTCTGGAGAAAAGGAATAGGTGGCATTTCGGAATGAAACCCTTCTTCAGGCTGAGAGTCAGGGGGAGGGAAACCAGAGGTATGAAAAGGTTCAGTACAAATCAGAGCCGGCACCAATAACCAAGGAAAGGTGGAGCCCACAGTGGTTCATTTTTGGCTGTGGAAGAGTGATGACGAAGAGATATATGGATGCGAACAGTTGAACTGGCAGGATGACTTGGGTGGGGGGAGGGGCAGAGCGAGAGCGGGAATGCAGGGGTTACTTGAAATGACTGAAATCATGATTCATACTGCTGGGTGGGTTATAAGCTGCTAAAGCGAAATATGAGGTGCTGTTCCTCCAATGCGTGTGTGGCCCTACTATGACAATGGTCCCCTTAAGGAAGGAACTGCAGGAATTGGAGACATTTCAGAAGACATGCAGGAAAATAAAAGGTTCTCCTCTCCTGATTATCTAATAAAATTTAAATGATATTTTTTGGAATTGAGAAGAATGAAGAGTGATCTCATTGAAACATGCAATATCCTGAGGGGGCAAGACAGGATAAATGTTGAGATGTTTCCACATGTGGGAGAATTTCAAAGAAGACGACAGAATAATAAGATAAGGGGGCAGTCATTTAAAATGGAGGAGTGCAGGACCTACATTTCACTCGCAGCATTTTCAAAAGTAAGATATTTTAATAGCTATGTTTATTTTTGTTACTGCATGCTACAATACAGGAGGCTGCAGGCTGTTTTTTTACATTGTTTAATAATGTATCATTGCACAAATGTCTATAGAAGCAATTGCTTGTCAATTTCAAAGGCATCTGCTGTGAAACTGACAGACCTTTTATAAGAGACAATGTTGTCTGATTACTGCTGTGAGATTACATGGAAATAGTTTTTTTCCTTTATTTTTTTTCATCAAGACTGCATTTTCTCTGCTTAACAGTTTCCAAAATAACTTATAAGGCATCCTCTTGTTCCCGATTAAAATTGTATTAGAACTAAACCAGCCTGAGTAAAACAAAGAGTGTCCCCTAATTCACCAATTGCATGATATCCAATTTGCAGTATGGAAACATGTGTTCTCACAGAACTATCTGTACTGCAAAAACAGAAGCAACAGCAGCTGGTAGATTGGTGAGAATAATGTTCAGTAGGTTTACTAATTAATGGATTAGCGGCTACAATGAAGATCTTGTAAAGGTGAAGAAAGATTTGCTAAGCCCCTTGATATCTCTTGCATGCTCTACAATGGGTCAGACAATGCATCTTCATCATCAGTCTCATGGGTGTTCTGCAATCATAGATTTTTCTGTGTCCTTTTGAACAGAATGTGTGTGATCTTGCCATCCAGTGGGTTGGTACACCAACTTCCATACCCATCTAACCTAACTGCAGTCTGCTTTGTGCCAGGTGCCTTATCACTTGAAACATGAACCTCATATCTTGCCTCCATAATCAGGATCATATTTCCAGGATCTAACCTGGTTCTTGGTGACTTGCACAATGCCCACCTCCTCTTTCTGCCTCAAGTTTTCATTCTCATGGGAGTGTCTTGTTGGCCAAGTTAAGACTCTACCCTCTCGAAACAAAATTCCAGACTTGAAAGGTATAAAATGGCACCTAAATTGTGAATGGACAAGTGTAGTCTACTATCTTACACTCTTATACTTAGTATGATTGTGCTTAATGTATAGTAGGATTGTCACTGAATTGCATGCAAAAATGAATTTTGTTGTACTTGGCACATGTGACAATAAGGCACCATTGAGTTGCATTTGGATAAAAGAGCAGGTTAATACAATGTGTCTGTGCTGTACTTAGGAGACATGCATGGATATGGCTGATGTTAAATGCTCTATTGGGAGGAGGGATTTAAAAGGATAGGTTAGCTATTTGCTATTTCCATTGTTATATCCTTTGCCCTTGCACTACCCCTCCTCCTGTCTGTGTGGACGATTTTGGATTTTGAATGACCCTTACTTTACAAACTAAGGGGATCTGTGACACCTCGGGCTCGCAGTTATCCGGTCACGTCCAGGCCCAGGCTCCCGGCACAATGCCTGGCTTTCCCGCTCCCAAGAGACAGGCGGCCGAGCCCTGCTCAACGGGCCCCAACTGCGCAAGCGTGGATGCGTTTGTTCTGCGCAAGCGCAGATGCGGCAGCCATCTTACGTAACTATCAGATCAATGGAGCCCTAACTGCGCATGCGCAGTTTAAAAAACTTTAAAATGTGAATAACTTAAAAAATATAACACCAATAGGACCACGGGACGTTGGTGAGTAAGGTGGCCCTACAATTGTCATGCTATCGTGTACCGTTTTGGCTTTAGTTCAGGAACATTATATTTGCCCACCATTTATGAATTTCGTCTAGCACGCCAGTCTATTTCCAGCCTCCTGGAAGTTCCTTCATCTTGGGATGGCTGAGGCCTCCTGATGTGCAGCATTTCCCTGCCACCCTCCACCTCATCAGCAAAGATACTCAGGCTTTCCGCACAGTCATTACACCAGAACAATCCGAAGTGAATAACAAGACTAGAGTGCTTTCATAGTACGATATCCTTGAAGAACTGAATGCTAGGCACCAGTGAGCACAGGATTGGTTTCACGAGTGCAAGATATTGCTTACTGTGCAGTTATCAGGAAAGCATTGTGCTCACATTTGCAAAATGTATTTGCATAGGAATCTTGATTTAAAAACGTGCTAGAAATCACAGAAGGATACACAAGCCTATGCAGTGCCATTAAGGACAAAATATTTTTTATGCTTACAATGATTTTACTTTTTCCACTGAAAATTGTGACATGCCAAAATCAAATATTGAATGAGCAAATTTGATTTCTGAAATTAGACGGAGGTAACCACCAAGTTCTATGCCATAGCCAATGTATTTTTACTGTAAATATTGCTTGCAACTTTTTTATTTGGTGTACATTGGGAGTATGATCTTTTGGAGCAATGTGTGTTCTTTGGAGCATTTTGTATGAAATTCTTGACCTCTCATTGCGCTGTTGAAATGAGAAAACCTACATTGCTCTAATAACTATCTGTAAGTAACTGCTTAATTAATAGTTAACTCAGATTTAAATTACTGTTGACTCCGCATAGAACACAGCACAGGAACAGACTCTTCGGCCCACAATGTTTGTGCCCACCCCCTCCCCCGGTAATATACTCCTGGCCACCTCTACTCTCTGTAAGAAACTTGCCCCGCACATCTCCTTGAAACCTTTCCCCAATCATTTTATAGCTATGCCTTCTAGAGTTGGACATTTCCACACTGGAAAAAAAGGTTCTGACTGTCACCTAATCTATGGTTCTCATAAATTTATATACTTTTATCAAGTCTCCCCTCAACCCCCCAAGTTACAGAGAAAACAAGCCAAGTCTATCCAACCTGTAGCTGAAAATCTCTGATTTAGCAGCATTCTGGATCCTCTCCAAAGCCTCCACACCTTTCCTGTAATGGGACGACCAGAACTGCAAGCAATACTCCAAGAGTGGCCTGGTGCTCACTCACCTGTGACCCCTGGTTTAACCCTACCTGGACCCCCTGCAATTCTGAGTCCCTCCCCCTCCCCAACTTTGCATATCTCCAATCTTTCCACTCATCACTTTAATATCATGTTTCATGTATTTTGTGTTTTATGACTGTTGGCAGATCAATTTCCCTCCTGGAATAAATAAAGTTCTATCGTATCATATCTATCGTAAGGATATATATAATATATCGTAAGGATATCGTCAGGCAGTGCTGGTTCAAAGGGTCGAATGGCCTACTCCTGCACCTATTTTTCTATGTTTTTTATGTAACCAAAGTCTTACAGAGCTACATTGGTTACATGCTTCGGTTATTCAGGCCCTCTAGTTGGATAATGGGCTGCACTTCCAACTCCCTTCGAGTGTGAATGTTAATGGGCCTTCCCAATGCAATGACTGGCTTGATCAGTTCCTGTGCTGAGTGGCCCCAACTCACACAAGTTGTGGGCTGATTATGAGACCACTGATTACATAATGATAAACAGGCAGGGATCACAAAAGTGAACACTTGGAACAATATCGAGAGCTGAGTAGACCTCAGCATAGCGAGGCCACAGGAGTAAGGAATAAGTTAGGAATAAAGGGATTTACTAGAATCGTCCAGAAAACTGGCCGCAAGGTCAAAGTCCAAAAATACACAGGACACGAAGTCAAGAGATCAGCCAAATGGTCAAAAACACAAGTCTAGGTGTACAAGACACAGCATGAGAAAATCCAAGACTGAGCAAAGACAGAGACAAACATCACTGAATTTAGTAACACAAATGATAATGACACATAGGTGAAAATACTTAACACACCGGCTTTGCCGCCCTCAAGCAGAGGTTCCATCAGGCACCATATTAGTGAATTACCAATATAATACTAGCTATTAAAGAATGAGGTTGGGAGCTGTAGGATATCAATATGATGTTTTAATTGCCATCTTATTCTTGAAAACTGCAATTTTTTGTGAATAGCGAAAATCATTAATAATCTAATTAAACAATCTGAAGCTGTTTCCCATGCAAAATGAATGCTTACAAAAATGTTAATTATATTCTTGTCATACCAGTATCACCAGTATAGGCCTGGTATCTAATTTTAGAATGCTGTAAGAATATACATTTCGGTTTTCCATTTTCATCACCAGGTTTGGGACCTTAGGAGTTTTGTGCACTGTTGCATAAGTGTACCACAATGACATTTCACAGGGCCTTATGGGCTTTTTGCTTCCTCACTGAATTATTGTTCAACTAAAATTACAAATCATCATCATCATATATATACAGCCGGAAACAGGCCTTTTCGGCCCTCCAAGTCCGTGCCGCCCAGTGATCCCCGTACATTAACACTATCCTACACCCACTAGGGACAATTTTTACATTTACATTTACCCAGCCAATTAACCTACATACCTGTACGTCTTTGGAGTGTGGGAGGAAACCGAAGATCTCGGAGAAAACCCACGCAGGTCACGGGGAGAACGTACAAACTCTTACAGTGCAGCACCCGTAGTCAGGATCGAACCTGAGTCTCCGGCGTTGCATTCGCTGTAAAGCAGCAACTCTACCGCTGCGCTACCGTGCCCGTGCCGCTAAGCACCATGGATGTAGAATAGTACATTCATGTGATTTCACTACCATATTTCTGGGGACTTCTTGAATTGTAGCTGTGTCTCTGGTAATTTATGAACGTAAACATGGCTCTAATAACTCTGGGTCACTACAGATATGAGGCCTTTCTCAGAATGAAGAATAATGTCCTTGAATACATAATACCCTAGAATTCAGGATTCTTCCTTTTAGTGTGTTAACACGCACAACAAATTGCATTAATGCTGCAACTGCTCTCCTAAAAGCATTTGTGAAATAGGGCAGAACTCTGGAAGGTGATCGAGTACTTGAATCATGCAATAAAAAAGGATTTCTATCATCCCTATTAGTAGCTTTATGCAGAGCTTGCAATTGCTGATTCACTTGTGTTCTAGGAAATGAGTCAGCGTTTTAAGAATTCTCGCATTGGAAAAGCTGTCATTGGAAGTGAAGAAAATGCTGGAGTATGGAGAATAAACATGCTGCTCTCTAGTGTGTCTAGTTCTCTCCAGTGGGATGAATTGATCTGATGTGCACCTGTGGACCTGATTGAGGGGTGGTATGCAATTTAGGATTAATTTTGATAAGGTAAGGAACAGTGAAGGGAGCATTAGTGAATTACTTGATGAAATGTAAGATTAGGAGATGGTGTGTATAGGATATTGATGTGATATTTTAATTACCAACTCATGCCTGAACCTGTGCAATGTGCTCCAAGCTTTTTTTTGTAAGTGAACAGTGAAGGTCATAAGTTTCCTCCAAAAGCTCCAAATGCTGTCAACCATGGAAAGATCATTTGCTGTGCAACCTTGTTGTCATTAGTTGCACATCTGATGCTGGGCAAACAGCAGCTACGCTGATGAGACATAAATTGTGCTCTGTACCAACCTCCCAGAGGTCACTGTTCAACTCAAAAATGAATGGTAGCTCAAACTCACATGTACAAAATGTGGAGGATTTGCATGTAAGAATATGCGTGAAGTAGTCCAATTTCTAGGTAAAAATCCACCATTCACCAAACGAGTCCCTACAGCACAGATAGACACTAAAAGCTAGAGTTACTCAGTGGGTCAGGCAGCATCTCTGGAGAAAAGGAATAGATGACGTTTTGGGTTGAGACCCTTCTTCAGACAGGGTCAGAGGAGAGGGAACCGAGAGATATAAAAAGGTACATAGAACAAATTAATGAAAGATATGCAAAAAGACGGAAAAAGAAGATGATCATCTCATTGGGATAGTACGATAGGCCTCCCAAATAGTCAAGGGGAATTAGAGGAACATAAATGCCAGGAGATTGCAGCCAGATGCAATATTAGCTGTAGGGGATTTTAACTTTCTGAATATAGACTGTGAAGGTCATAGTGCCAAGGGCTTAGATGGGGTAGAATTTGTCAAGTGTATTCAGGAAAGTTTCTCCAGGCAATAGGTAGAGGACCATACAAACGAGAGTGCAAAGCTTGACCTATTTTAGGAAATTGGGCAGGGCAAGTGACTGAACTGTAAGTGGGTGAGCACTTTGGCACAAGCGACCACATTTCTATTAGTTTTAAGATAATTATGGATAAGGACAGGGTGGCCTACAAGTTGAAGTTCTAAATTGGGACAAATTTAACTATGATGGTATTAGACAGGAACTGGCAAAAATTGATCAGAGTACTTTGTTTGCGGACAGAGATGTCCAGAAAGTGAAGATAGACACAAAATGCTGGTGTAACTCAGCGGGACAGGCAGCATCTCTGGAGAGAAGGAATATCTAGAAAGTGAGAAGGCTTTAATAGTGAGAGTTCAATGAATAGATGTTCCCGTTGGAGTGAAGTCAAGGCAGGTGGGAGATAAATCCTGAATGATGAGAGAAATTGAGGCTCTGGTCAGAAAAAAAGGAGACATGGGTCAGGTGATGGCAGCTACGATCAAGTGTATACCTGAGGGGTTAGGAGACTGAGGAGCATACTTAAGGAAACAGAAGGGTAAAAAGGGGACAGGATATAGCTCTGGCAGATAAGATTAAGGACAATCCAAAAAGTACTTTAAGAAAAAAGAGGTAACTAGGGAGAGAGAATATGGCTCCCCAGAAACCAAATCTGTATGTGGAGCCACAGGAGTTATCAAAAGGTCTTAAATGAACATTTCTCCTCTATTTTTACTACTTAGAAAGACATGAAGACAAGGGAACTTGGGAAAGTTAAAAGCAATATCTTGGGGATAGTCCGTATTATAGTACAGCTGGATGTCCTAAAATGTATGAAGGTAAATCTCCCAGATCCGATCAGGTAAATCTAAGTATACTGTGTGAAGCTAGAGAAGAAATTGCAAGAGCCTTGGCTAAGATATAAGAATCATCATTAGACACAGGTGAGGTACCAGAAGACTTAAGGGTGGCTAATTTGCATTTGTATTTAAAAAGGGGTGTGAAAAAAATCTGGAAACTATAGATCAGCAAGCCTAACCTTTGTGATAGGAAAGTTACTGAGAGGATTCTGATGAATAAGGTATACATGCATTTAAAAACACAACAGATGATTAGTTATAGTCAAAAGACATTGGGACAGGTTAATGGACAGGGAACAGACTGGTGGGATTAGCTTGGATGAGGCATCTTGGTCGGCATGGACAAGTTTAGCCAAATAGTTTTTCTATGCTGCATGACTATTTTGCAGTTGTGCACCTTCTGAGCTGAAGGGTCTGCACTTCAGCTCAACACAAAAATATCCTTGCAATGCCTATCCAGGTTTCACCAATTTCCCAATGACATTACCATGGGAGATGAAAACAATCTTGCCTATCTTGAGGTAAATTTAATGTCAAACTCAGGATGGGCAGTATTCTGATCATATGTAATATGTGAATACACCTTAAGTGAATAATAATACTCATATTGGATTGAGTTACTTTTGGAGAAATTAGCTTTCACAAGTTAATTGCTGAAAGAGTCATGTGCTCTAATCCCTGGTGTCCTTCCACTACACTGCTGCAAGTGAATAGAAACCTATTAATGACATTGCTGCTGGGATATTGCCTGTGGTTAACAGTTGCTGCAAAAGCAACTTCTTTCATTTCAAAACATATCAACTTCAATTTTTGAGAATTGCCATTGATTATTATTATTTTTTATTTAGTAACTTCTGCCATTGCATGAATGATGTTTTTATTACTAAAGTGGTACATTGTCCATCTTATTGACATTAGAATAATTAACCATGTCAAATTCCATATTTGTTATTGATATTATTGATAATTGATATTTTAGGATTTTTGCTGGCTTTAAGGATTGAATTCTATAGCTGTCCATTATTCTGTGAATAATACATTCATTTATTTATTGTTTTAGTTTTATAATTAACCTGTATCCTTTGTTATCAGATTGAAAACTGAGAATATACTGCCGCCAATATGCATTGTGTGGGTCCAAACAGTTAACTGTCATGTCTGAAGGACACTAGTGACTTCTGTTTGTTATCCATTGGGTATCGAGTAAAGGGATCATCATTTCATTGATGTGACAGGAACAGGATTGGGAAAAGAGTTTCTTCTGGTAATAACACACAAACAGATTGCTTCTTTGTACAAGGATGACACATCTGATCAAGTGAATGTTTCCGGGGTCTCCCGAACAGAATATTGTCCAGGAGACTCTATCTGACAATGAGTATATCTACTGAGTACATCTTCTGCTGAATCTAAGTAACAACTAATAACATTTTAAGATTACAGTGTAGGATTTCAATAGAGATGTAGGCAATGAACCTATCATTGTGTACATTCCTTACAAATACAAACATTCCTTTTTTTGACGTTCATTTTAATTTATTTTTATTTCACAATTGATTAATTTTAATCTAATAAAGTATATTGAGATAAAGTTTGATATTGCAGTTTCTAAAATCACATATTAATTATTATGAAGGTAGTGAACATGTTTCCCAATAGAAAATGAAATATACAAAATGCATGCTGTCCACAAATTGGCAGGTTGTAGGTAAAAAGTTATACAATTCTTCTTCAATCCAACATGAAGCTGAAGAAATTCTAAGCACCTTTAATACACATAAACTATTTAACTACTGTGAATTCATGCTAAAGGCTATGGAATCTTGATTCGAGAACGATTATACTGTGAACCCTACACAAAATGAAAACCTTTAAAGATCAGAATATATTTTGTCATCTTCAATATTGCAGTGGTGATAGAATAGGTTTACTGTTGTACAGAAATTTCTGTACCATTTGTAGAAAACAAACTAGTGAGACTATTTTGAGCAGAGCTGTTTTTGATGCTTTAACTTTAGGGACAGACTATGCAGCTCATCATATTGGTCACTGGGCTGATGTGGTCAGGTAGATTGTATCTTATGAGCAGGAATCTTCAGCTGATATTTATGATCAACCCTCACTTACAACTCATTGGCTTACACTCTATCTGAAATGCTTAGAAATAGGCGGCCAGTTTCAGTCAAGCTAGAACTGTGGTTAGTTTTTCCATTTAGATAAATTTGAGTGGTTGGGGTGGGATGTATGGACAGGTGAGTATGGTTGTAATTTTAGTGACAAGTATGTGTTGGGATCTCAAAAAACACACATTTAGATTTTTCATATTGGGCTTGGAGAACACTGGAGAAAATGGAAGGTATTTATTCACAAAATGCTGGAGTAACTCAGCAGGTCAGGCAGCATCTCAGGAGAGAAGGAATGGGTGACGTTTCGGGTCGAGACCCTTCTTCAGACTGATGTCAGGGGGCGGCACAAAGGAAGGATATAGGTGGAGACCCCTGACATCTGTCTGAAGAAGGGTCTCGACCCGAAGCATCACCCATTCCTTCTCTCCTGAGATGCTGCCTGACCTGCTGAGTAACTCCAACATTTTGTGAATAAATACCTTCGATTTGTACCAGCATCTGCAGTTATTTTCTTACACTACCTGGAGAAAATGGAGATTGCAAGGGTTACTATTGATAAACTGCATCCTGAGCTGGGGTTGGGAAACTGCCATTTGATATGTTTTAGATTGTTGAAACTTGTTATGAAGTGGATCCATTGTTTAGCTATAATAAATGAGGACAATTAATTCCCATGAAATAAATGCCCTCTTGAGTGAAATTAAAACGTTAAAATATGAAGTCTTTAAAACATTGGAAGCTATAAATATCATCACTAATATAAAATTATTTTATAGGTCAGTTTAAATTAAATGCAGCTGGCTTGCTATGTCAGATTCCATGAACTAGTGACTAGACAGGTCTCCTTTCAGTTTCACCAAACATATGATGCAAAGGCCTGTTTCTACATACAACTGAACATCACTGGCCATGTCCATGTGCCTCTGTGCATTAACATGTACAGAAAATCTAGAAGGAAAATTGTGGACTTTGGTCTTCATGATCATTTTAAAAATTATGCTCCATTGTTAAGAGAGAACAATTCAGCTCATACTGAGTAAACTGATGTTGGTTCAATAAAGTAGATATGCCCTAAGATCTAGCATTTTTCTCTTTGCAGAAGATTCATCTGTGGAATGTTTCAATGGCAATGACCCCTTGGTGCTTAATTCTAATGCTGCGGAGGAAGGTCTCTGTGAGGCAATGTATACAAGCATGGGAGACATTAATGGCAATGGCTCAGCCAATCCAGACCATCCTGCTAGCCAGGATGAACAACCAATAAACCTAAGTGACAGTCCAATATCAGCCCAGGTAACACCAGACTACGGCACAGATAACAGCAGTAATGGAAGAAGAAACCGCGTCAAATATACAGCTAATGAGATTAAAATGGAACGAGATTCAAGAGATTCGGGAAACAAGGTAAGAAATGATTAGATGTTGCAATAAAAATTATTTCTAGAATGTGAAAATTGCAATGGGCTTAGCATTTTATGTTGTAAATTAAGGAAAATCAATCCAACACCACAAAATAACATTGTAGAGAAAAGCATTATAATTTTCAATAGCTAGTATGTCTTGAAGGCGTGTTGGATAATGGTCCAATTGATATAAAATTTTGCATTAACAATGAGCGTGTAATAAAAATGTTGAAGAAGCATTATTGAATATTAAAAATATAATTAGATGGCCATGCAGTTTCTTTCAACTCAATTTGGAGAATTCAGACCTAGAAACACTTGACTGGGAATAGCATTGTTTTTCTAATTGTACCATAATGTATCATTAATTGTTTAAACAGTTGTGTGGTTGATTATTTTCACCATGGCATCTGATTTGAAGTACCCATCTCACCTACACGACAGGACAAAGTCATAGAGTTCACAGTATCTAATATGTTCTACCAAGCTACTCATTTCCTTTGGTTCTGTGTTGACACGTCAGAAGGAAATAATTCATTGCAAATATAAAGGGAATTTTGTGCTTAGCTGCTAAATATCCCAGTGAGTTTATATTGTTAATATTTGTGTCAAACGAAGAAGTGAAGTCCCAGGTTGACTTTTGTAGTTGTAGCTGGCTGTAGCTTTGGTACCATTATTGGTCTGGTGTCTGGAAGTGGTAAGGATAAATTGTCCAGAATCTATTCCTTGTTGTTAATGAATAAAAGAGAAATTGTTAAATAAAGACACTGCCCTGCCTGAGGCCATTTGTGGCCATCTCTGATTGGTGCTGGCCTTTTCTCACCTCCAGCGATTCACTCAAGCATTTTTCTTTTACCAGTTATTATAATTGAAACTTTTTTTTTTAAACACCTTTTTCTGCCAAGATGCCTGCTATTAATCATTAATTCCTAGAAACTCATGTACATTCCAAGGATTTTGGCAACCTGGAAGTGGGCATTCAACTGAGACTAAGACAAAAGGAAGTGCAGATACTGGTTTATCATAAAAGACAAAGTGCTGGAGTGACTCGGCGAGTCAGGCAGCAACTCTGAAGAACATGGATAAGCAACATCGGATCAGGACCCTTCTTCAGACTGATTGAGGTAGGGGAGAGAATGGGAGAATGCTGGAAGAAAGATGGGGTCAGGGCAGCCTGGTAAGTGATGCAGGTGGGTACAGGTGAGGGAGGATTTTGAATGGAAGATGGATGTACAAAGGTCAGAGATGAAAAGAGACAAGGGGATACGGATAGTTGATGTGTGAAATGTGAAACCAGAGGAAGGAATAAAGTTGAAAAGGGGCAAGGGGAAAGGGAGAAATGTCTGTGCATCCAAGTGGACTACAGTGAAGAGAGGGGAAAAAAGGAGGGAGAGAAAAAGGTGGGGGTGACCTACTGTCACTTGGAAGGACTGCTGGGGACCTTGGATCGTGTGAATGAGGCAATATTAGGACAGGTATTACATCTCCTGCAGTTGCAGGAGAAAGCACTTGGGAGGGTTGGTATTGGTGGCAAGGGGGTAGTGAACCAAGGAGTTGCGGTGGGAGGGTCTCTGCAGAAAGCGGAAAGGGATGGGATGAAAAGGTGTGACTGGTGGTGGGATCACAGTGAAGCTGGCAGAAATATTGAAGAATAATGTGTTACATGTGGAGGCTAGTGGGGTGAAAGGTAAGGACTAGGGGAACTCTATCCTTGTTCCATCTGGGAGAGGGCGATACAGAGACACGGTTGAGGGATCCATCTACGACAGCAGGGGAAAATCACATTTACCAAAGAAGAGGACATCTCGGATGGAAATTCTCATCTTGGGAGCAGATGTGGCAGAGATGGAGAAATTAAGAGTTGGGGATGGTGTCCTGGCAAGAGCCAGGGTGGGAGAAGGTGTAGTCCAGATAACTCTGGCAATCGGTGGGTTTATATTAGACGTCAGTCGATAGTCTGTCTTTTGTGATGGAGAAAGAGAACAAGAAATGTGAGAGGTCAGAGATAGTCCGTGAATTTGAAGGCAGGATGGAAGTGAGTGATAAAGTTTATTGAAATCATCAAATTCTGCACGGATGCCGGAGGCAGCCCCGATGCAGTCATTGATGTAGCAGAGAAAGAGTTGGGGGATGATGCCAATGTATGTTTGGAACAAGGACTGCTCAATGTAACAAAATGGCAGGCATAGCTGGTGTCCATGGCAACACCTTGCAGAAAATGAGAGGAGTCAAAGAGAAGTTGTTGAGTTGAGGACAACTTCCGCCAGGCAGAGGAGAACGTTAGTATAAGTGAACTGATTAGATCTCTGTTCAAGAAAGAACCGGAGGGCCTTGAGACTTTCCAAATGAGGGATGGAGAGTAAAGGAGCTGGACGTCCATGGTAAAGATGAGGCAATGGGGGCCTGGGAACTGTTGCAGGGTATGTGAGATATCTCAAATGTAGGTTGGTAGGCATTCGGAAGAAAAGATTGTAATACTATCTTTGGCCACCAAAATAAAATCACTTGCAATCAAAATTGCAATCCAGCAAATTCCGAACGTTTTCAAGCAGGATAGAGAAAGCAAAATGATTGTTTAAATGTGTATTTAAAAAATATATACTTAAAGGAAAGGTTTATCAAATAATAATTCATGCTGAAAATGACAGCATAAACAGGGCTAGAGGCATAGAGTCACAGAGCATGGGAAAGAGCCTAACCTGCCGAAACCGACCAAGATGTACAACCTACATTGGTCCCATGTACCCATGCTTGGACCACATGCCTCTAATCCTTTCTTATCCATGTGCCTGTCCAAATGTCTTTTAAATGTTGTTATAGTACCTGCCTCAACTACCTCAGGCAGCTTGTTCTCTGGCAGGTAATATTAAGGATATTCCAAAGAGATTTTTAAGTACATTAAAGGAAAAAGAATAACTCGAAAGAGATACGGCAATCAAAGTGGTCATCTCTGTCTGGAGCCACAGCAGATGGGCAAGGTCCTCAATGAGTATTTTTCCTCAAATTTTACCATAGAGAAAGACATGAGGACTGGAGAACTTAGGGGAATCAATGGCAGTCAATGCTGTCCATGCGGAGTTTACGAGTAGGGGAACTACTGTACGGATGATTGATTATCAGCGTGGACTCAGTGAGCCGAAGGGCCCATTTCCACGCTGTATTTTTAAAGTAAACTAAACTCTCTGAACCTTTCTGTTTCCAACTGCCGGCGTGATATCGATTGTCTTGACTTCTCCACCTCCTTTACCCACTCCAATCTCACCCCCTCTGAATGCACAGCCCTTCGGTCACTTAGTAACAATCCCAACATTATCATCAAACCCGCCTAAAAGGGAGGTGCAGTTGTTGTCTGGCAGGCTGACCTCTACCGAGCTAAGGGTAGGCACCAGCTCTCAGACACCTCCTCATACCTACCCTTGACTATGCCCCACCGACGAACATCAAACCATCATCTCCCAGACTGTTACCAATCTCATCACCTCTGGCAATCGCCCCTCCACAGCCACCGACCTTATAGTTCCCTACCCCCCCACTGGCTGCTTCTATCTCCTTAGCAAAATATACAAATAGTACTGCCCTGGTAGACCCTTGTATCTGCATGCTTGTGCCCCACAGAACTAATTTCCAAAATATTTCATCCTATCTCCCACCTTTGTCCAGACTCTCACATGCCTTTCAATTCTTCAATAATTTTCAATTCCTAGGCCCCCATTGCCTCATCTTTACCATTACCATGTAATCAGATGTGCAGCACTTTGGTCAATGTGGGTTGTTTTTAAACGTGCTATACAAATAAAATTGACTTGACTTGACTTGACTTTACACCTCCAAATGTCTTAAGGCCTTTGTTTCTTCCTTGGAGAGAGTTTCCCTCTACTAACACCTTCCTCTGCCTGGCAGAACTCTACTTCAACATCTTCTCTGAACGGTCACTTCCACTCAAATTGAAGACGTAGCGATGGACACTCACATGGTCCCCAGCAATGTGTGCCTTTCTCTTTATTATGTTGAACAATCCTTGTTCCAAACATAGACTGACACCATCCTCCAACTCTTTCTCCACTACCTTCATCAGGGCTGCCTCCTGCACCCTTGTGGAACTTGTTGATTTCATTAACTTTACCAACCTGCCATCAGGTTCACTTAGATATCTGACACCTCTCTCTCCTTTCTTGATCTCTCTGTCTTCATCACAGGTGACAGAACCCACCGAATCACACAGTTATCTGGACAACACTTTTTTCAACCCTGCCGTCATAGATGGATCCCTCACCCACATCTCCTCTGTGTCCTATCGCTCCCTATGCCTCAACTCCATCCAGGGATCCTGACAGTCCTTCCATGTGAGACAGAGGTTCACGTGCACCTCCTCTAACCTCATCCGCATTCGGTGTTCCCAATGTGGTCTCTTTTATCTCAATGAGACCAAGTGTAGACTCGACGACCGTTTCGCCAAACGCTTGTGCTTGGTCCACCTAGACCTGCTGGATCTCCTGATTTCTAACCATTTTAATTACCCATTCCATTCCTATACTGATCTTTCTGTCCTGTGCCTCCTTCATTGCCAGAGTGAGGCCACATACAAACTGGAGGAACAATGCCTCATATTCCGCTTGGGTAGATTACCACCTAACGGTATGAACATTGTATTCTCCAATTTTAAGTAACTATTCTACAACAACCCTTCTTTCCTACCCCCCACCTTCCCTGTGTTCCACCTGGACTAGCACCCATTTCTCCCGACCCCCCCTTTCACGTGTCATTCCATGTGTCTGTTATGCTGCTTGCAAGCAAGATTTTTAATTGTGCCTGTATTTTACTGTACTTGTGCATTTTGCAATAACCATATTTGAGTTGACTCACATAATAATGTTAGCAGGCTCCTTGAGAATGCAAAGAGGGCTGAGATCTAACAAGCAGGCTAGGATAGAATAGTATAATCTCCTTCAGTTTTCTATGTATATTATGAATTCAAGTAGACTTTATCCGCTCAGTGTCCAATGAATCTATTCTGAATTCATAGAAGGTCCTTTTCTTTGAGAACTGGCACAGTGGGCAGTGCAGTGGTGCAGCTGGTAGAGATGCTACCTCACTGCGCTAGTGAACCATGTTCGATCCTGACCTCAGGTGCTGTCTGTGTGGAATTTGCACATTTGCTCTGTGACTGTGTGGATTTCTTCTGGGTGCTCTAGTTTCCTCACATATCCTAAATGTGTGGGATTGTAGGTTAACTGGGCTTCTGTAAATTGCCCCCAATGTGTAGGGCGTGGAACAAAGGCCAAAGGGCGTCTTTCCATGCTGCATTTTTTAATCAATTTCAATACTTTCATTCTCTATATTTGATCAATTTCAATTAATCAGACACTTGATTACAAGCCCAAGAAGCCAAGGAAAATAAATAGTGGTTCTGACCTCTCAGTTGTAATCTTAAATATGAACTCCAAACAATCCTGCTATAAAACAAAATTAGAAGACAAATATAAAAGGCTGCTGTAATTAACACATTAGATGTAAAACTCTATTTGCACCAAATCTTTCTCTTCCTTATTCATTCTTGGTTCTTTATTTCCAATTTAATATCACCATATGTGAAATCTAGTTTTATTTTAACTTGTGTAAAACAAGTGCAGTAAAGGTATTTCATCTATTGTACAATAATTAAACATCGTGCATGTGGGTTGGTAGAGTCTTGCCCTTTTGTGCTTATGCTTTGTTTCTGATATGTGTCATTTCACCTACTTCTCACTGGAATAACCCCAGGCTGCAGGATTTCACTAATAGCTAACTGAAATTCTGATGGGCTATAGAGTGAGGTTTCTACCTCTGTATCTACAAGCCCAGTACCATGGTGGTGGACTACTTTTACTGACACCTCCCATACCATGCAGCATAAATACCGAGACCTTTCTCTTCCTAAACTGTGAATAGCATATTTTTTATCACATTGTTAGTAAATTTACCTCACCGTTTTACTAAACTCATTCTTCTGCATTCTTTTTTATTTAGCAGCTGTCATAACAGCATAAGCTCTAGTTCCTATTTAAATGTTTCCTAATTGCAGTGTGCAGTTAATTATGATGATAATTGCTTCTTCCAATTCAATAGCTGTCCTACTGTAGATTTAAAGTCACTTTTTGACCCACCTACAAAAAACAGGACCATTGTTTGTTAAGCGGCTTGCTTTCTAATGCTCGATAGCTCAAACTAACATTCGGTTAACCCTTCAGGAACTTGCTAGAAAATACTTCAAAGCTAAAATGAACTCAATCCGAACAACGCCTTCATATAGCATAGAAATAGTAATAAATTATTGTGCATTATTGAAAGTCAACAATATTGGAATTCAATTCAAAGCTGCCTTACTTTGTTAGAAGTTTTTATTTTATTCATTTTATCCTAAGCAAAGTTTATTTTCTGAGTTGCATATCCTGACCATGTTTACTTTTGCAATAAAAATGTTACTTTGAAAATATTTTGCAAATGGATAATTTGATTTCTTGTTGATCCATACTTTTAAGTTAATAAATTTAGCCTGGGCACCCCATTAAAGGAAGGATGTGAAGGCTTTGGCGAGGGTGCAGAAGAGTTTTACCAGGATGCTGCCTGGATTAGAGGCTATCAGCTATAAGAAGAGGTTGGACAAACGTGGATTGTTTTCTCTGGAGTGTCAAGAGGCTGAGGGAAGATCTATTAGAAGTTTATAAAATTAAGAGAGGCAGAACCTTTTTCCCAGATTGGAAATGTTAAGGGCATAGGTTTCAGGACAGAGGAAGAAAGTTTAAAGGATATGTGCGGGGCAAGTTTTTTACACAGTTTAGGTGCCCAAGGGTGCCAAAGGTGGTGGTGGAAGATGTGTTTAATGGGTTTTTAGATAGACACATGAATGTGCAGAGTTTGAAGGGATTTGGAGCACATGCAGGCAAGTGAGATTAGTTAATCTTGGTTTCATTTTCAGCACAGACTTCATGGGCTGAAGAGTCTGTTCCTAAGCGGCACAATTATGAGATTTGATTCTGTTTTCTTTAATTTCCTTCTTGAAACTGTTCTATTCGGTCCACGTCTTGGAGTTTTGGGCCCAATCTCTTTATTCACAAGTTTCATATTTTCTTATGACAACGAAGGAGACCACACAGCACATTGATTCTATTGGCGTTTGGTGTCCTGATGTACACTTAGTTAACCTATTGTCTTTCACCTACTCATTAACTCCTCTTTGATTTTCCTAACACTCACCTCGACTAGAGGTAATTTGCAGGAGGCAAATTACACCTACCAGCATCCTATCCAGGATATGGTTGAAATCTAGACCACCCAGAGGACACACCCACGTGATCATTGGGAAATCCTGAAAATCCATACCTATTGGCAACAGACATTGGGATCAAACTTGAGTTGCTAAACATGAGGTGGCCTTGGTACCTTGTGTACCACTGTGCCACCTTCTTTATTCATGAAGCAGCCTATTTGTTAGTTGGATCCAGCCTGACTATAATATTAGAATCATTTTCTGTGTCACCCAGTGACAGCTAGCTTACCATGTGGACAGATTGGAAAATCAGGTAAGTGATTTTGCCAAAATTGAATTGTGTAAATTGTCTTCAACGACTGATGAACTAGATCACAGGGATTTAAGATCGCTTCTAAATATAGATATTCTTTTATTCACAAAATGCTGGAGTAACTCAGCAGGTCAGGCAGCATCTCGGGAGAGAAGGAATGGGTGACGTTTCGGGTCGAGACCCTTCTTCAGACTGATGTCGGGGGTGGGACAAAGGAAGGATATAGGTGGAGACAGGAAGATAGAGGGAGATCTGGGAAGGAGGAGGGGAAGGGAGGGACAGAGGAGCTATCTGAAGTTGGAGAAGTCAACGTTCATACCACCGGGCCGCAAACTGCCCAGGCGAAATATGAGGTGCTGCTCCTCCAATTTCCGGCGGGCCTCACTATGGCACTGGAGGAGGCCCATGACAGAGAGGTCAGACTGGGAATGGGAGGGGGAGTTGAAGTGCTGGGCCACCGGGAGATCAGTGGCGTTAATGCGGACCGAGCGCAGGTGTTCAGCGAAGCGATCGCCGAGCCTGCGCTTGGTTTCGCCGATATAGATGAGTTGACATCTAGAGCAGCGGATGCAATAGATGAGGTTGGAGGAGGTGCAGGTGAACCTCTGTCTCACCTGGAAAGAATGTTTGGGTCCTTTGATGGAGTTGAGGGGGGAGGTAAAGGGACAGGTGTTGCATCTCGTGCGGTTGCAAGGGAAAGTGCCCGGGGTTAGGGTGGTTTGGGTAGGAAGGGACGAGTGGACCAGGGAGTTGCGGAGGGAACGGTCTCTGCGGAATGCAGAGAGGGGAGGGGATGGGAAGATATGGCCAGTGGTGGGGTCCTGTTGTAGGTGACGGAAATGTTGGTGGATGATATGTTGGATCCGCTGGCTGGTGGGGTGGAAGGTGAGAACGAGGGGGATCCTGTCCTTGTTGCGAGTGGGGGGATGGGGAGCAAGAGCGGAGCTGCGGGATGTAGAAGAGACCCTAGTGAGAGCCTCATCTATAATGGAGGAGGGGAAGCCCCGTTTTCTGAAAAACGAGGACATCTCGGAAGCCCTAGTCGGAAACACCTCATCCCGGGCACAGATGCGGCGTAGACGGAGGAATTGGGAGTAGGGGATAGACTTTTTGCAGGGGACCGGGTGGGAAGAAGTGTAGTCCAGATAGCTGTGCGAGTCGGTGGGCTTGTAATAAATGTCCGTCACTAATTTTTCTCCTGTGATGGAGATGGTGAGGTCCAGAAACGGGAGGGAGATGTCAGAGATAGTCCAGGTATATTTAAGGGCAGGATGGAAATTGGAGGTGAAGTGTATAAAGTCAGTGAGTTCTGCATGGGTGCAAGAGGTAGCACCAATGCAGTCGTCGATGTAGCGGAGGTAGAGTTCGGGGATGGGGCCAGTGTACGTCTGGAACAGGGATTGTTCGACGTACCCGACAAAGAGGCAGGCGTAGCTAGGGCCCATGCGAGTGCCCATAGCTACGCCTCTGGTTTGGAGGAAGTGGGAGGAGTCAAAGGAGAAGTTGTTGAGGGTAAGAACCAGCTCTGCTAGGCGGAGGAGAGTGTTGGTCGATGGGGATTGGCTGGTTCTACGGTCGAGGAAGAAACGGAGGGCTTCGAGACCATCCTTGTGGGGGATGGAAGTGTAGAGTGACTGGACATCCATGGTGAAAATGAGGGAGTGGGGGCCTGGGAACCGGAAGTTATCCAGGAGATGGAGAGCGTGTGAGGTGTCTTGGACGTAGGTGGGGAGGGATTTGACCAGGGGGGATAGGATGGAGTCGAGGTAGGTAGAGATAAGTTCGGTGGGGCATGAGCAGGCAGAGACAATGGGTCTGCCGGGACAATTGTGTTTGTGGATTTTGGGTAGGAGGTAGAATCGGGCCGTGCGGGGCTGGGGAACTATGAGATTGGAGGCACTGAGGGGTAGTTCGCCGGAGTTGGTGAGGTCTGTGATGGTGCTGCTGATGAAGGTCTGGTGTTCATCGGTGGGGTCATGGTCCAGGGATAGGTAGGAAGAGGTGTCTGATAGTTGTCGTCTGGCCTCGGTGCGGTAGAGGTCAGCACGCCAGACTACCACAGCCCCTCCCTTGTCAGCGGGTTTAATTATTAAGTCCGGGTTGTTACGGAGTGAGTTGAGGGCTGCACGTTCAGGAGGGGAGAGGTTAGAGTTAGTCAGGGGGGTGGACAATTTGAGGCGGCCGATGTCACGCCGGCAGTTTGAAATAAAAAGTTCTAGTGGGGGTTTTTCTGGCCTCGGTGCGGTAGAGGTCAGCACGCCAGACTACCACAGCCCCTCCCTTGTCAGCGGGTTTAATTATTAAGTCCGGGTTGTTACGGAGTGAGTTGAGGGCTGCACGTTCAGGAGGGGAGAGGTTAGAGTTAGTCAGGGGGGTGGAAAATTTGAGGCGGCCGATGTCACGTTTTTTTTCTGGCCTCGGTTTACTGTTTTGACCCAAAAGAAAGAATGTTCTTACAGGCAACCAACCAGAGATAAAAGGCTGTTAAATGAACGGATTCTGTTGAGGCTATGCAGCACACTTACAGTTTGTAAGATAGAGAGGGAGTGCTTCCAGGGGTGAAGAAAATAAGCTCTAAAACCATCCAAGCTTTGAACTCAATCCCTCACCATTATTGGACATGATTGAACATTAAAGTGAATGTGAAATTAATGATACGGATTAGCTACACATTCCAAGCTCTGCTCTTGTTTTGATTTCAACAGAAAAGCCTGTCATGCAATGTATAGAGTGAATAGATGATTAAAATAACTAATTTTGTGCCTTTACCAATGTTTAAAATTCTTATTATTTTTATATTAAACGTACTATTTTTAAATAATTTCATCTCAGGTAGATTTTAATCTGAAAATTAAGATTAAAAATCTTTGTGTCGTTAATAAGTTATGATGTCTGCACTGAAGAGATTTTGCATGTAACCATTCCATTTCTTGAAAAAGAATTCTTAATAGTAAATAAACAATCATGTAATTAGTGTACATTTTTTATTCAAAGTATTTAAATTCAAAATATATGTCATTTCTGAAATTCTGCTCTCAACTGTTGATCCAGAAGATCTTTAACTTAACTTTTTTTAAATTTACTACATGATTTTTGTATAGCATTTGCTCAGCATTTATTATAACGTAGGAAGTTTGGAAACATTATAATTTGGGCAATCTGTGTAATCTGCATTGGCAAAATAGAGTGAAATAACTGACCACGATTACTTAGAGTATCTGAATTTTTTCAATCATTTATTCAATGCTAAATTTCTAGGAACTAAATTGCAATGATACTGTTAGGGGAGAACAAAATGAATGTCCACAAATAAGTTCATTAAAGCTGTTAACATGGCATTTCATGTTTTTTCACAAAAAGCAACAATGACAAATTTGCACAAGGACTATACTCTGATCATTTGAATTGCTCTGCCAGTCCATATTGATTTTGTGAGAAATTAGATAGGATTGGAGAGTTGTGTGGTGCTTGCATTTTTCTAGTGAGCCATATTCCCAGCAGGAATCTGAGGAAAGTGAGCAAATGGAGTCTAAGTATAAGAGTTCTCTTTATTGCTACTTGGAATTTTAACCCTGCTCTTCACTGTCCGTTACATAATAAATATTTACAAAATAAATATTATAAATGACAGTTACAAGTTTGCAGCTGGCACCACTGTAGTGGGCTGGATCTCAAACAATGACAAGATGTAGTAAAGGAGGGAGTAGAGATCTTAGTAACAAGTCAAAAACCCCTCCCTCAATGTCAGCAAGATGAAGGAGCTAGTTATTGACTTCTGGAAACAAGGTGGTGTGCACACCCCAGCCAGCGTCAATGGTGCTGAAGTGGAGATGGTCGAGAGCTTCAAGTCCTTGGGCATAGAAAACACCAACACTTTGTCCTGGGCCAAACACATTGAAGCAATGACCAAGAAAGCAAACCAGCCTCTCTATTTCCTCAGAAGACAAAGGAAGTTTGGCATGTCTCTAATGACTCTTACCAACTTTTATAGATGCACTGTAGAAAGCATCCTATCGGATTGCATCACAGCTTGGTTTGACAACAGCTCTGCCCAAGACCACAAGCAATTGCAGAGAGTTATGGATACAGTCCAGTTCATCACATAAAACCAGCCTCCCCACCATCAATTCCATCTATAATTCACACCGCCGCGGCAAAGCAGCCAATATAATCATGGACAATATTTGCCTGGGCATTCCCTCTTCTCCCCTCCCCTGTCAGATGGAAAATACAAAAGCTTGAAAGTGCATACCACCAGATACAGGAACTGCAGCTTCCCGCTGTTATCAGTCTACTGAATGGTCCTTCCAAAAGCTAGGGTGTAGTCCTGATCTCCCAAATATCTCATTGCGTCTCTTGCATTATTTTTATTTGTACTTTCTCTTTAACTGTACTGGTATAATGTTGTAATACTACATTCTGTACTCTGGTATTTTTCTCTTTGCACTACTTGTTGTACTTGTGTATGGCTTGATTGAAATAATACATAGTATGATTTGACTGGATAGCATCTGAACAAAGTTTTTCACTGTATCTTGGTACACATGACAATACACCAATACCAATAAATAAGTCTGAAGAAGGGTCTCGACCCGAAACGTTACCCATTCCTTCTCTCCAGGGATGCTGCCTGTCCCGCTGAGTTACTCCAGCATTTTGTGTCTACCTCCAACAAATAAGTAATGCCCTAGTTATTGGAAAGGTTCAATCACGTAGCAGTTTTGATTGAAAATGGTTCCAACTGAAGCAAATTCTAACTAAACAATATTCAGACTTGAAATCTGTGCCATGTTTTAAAAAGGATTTTGATGCTTTTAAAATTTTCTACTCAGTAAACAACAATTTTCTGGGAGGAATTTTATCACAAATGTTTGCATCACTTTGGTATCCTCTCCCACCCTAATTACTTGCTTGAGCCAGGCCAACTATCTGTTTTCAGGTTGGGCAGGGAAGGTAGGTTAAAAATTATGGCCTTAGACTGTGGTTGGGTGCAGATTGGTTGTGATTGAGATGGGTTTGAATTTATTTTCATTTTAGATTTGAATAGGGTTCTAATATCCTTTGTGTAGGAAAGAACTGCAGATGCTGGTTTAAATCGAAGTTAGACACAAATTGCTGGAGTAACTCAGCGGGACAGGCAGCATCTCTGGAGAGACGAAATGGGTGACGTTTCGGGTCGACACCCTTCTTCAGGTCCTGAAGAAGGGTCTCGACCCGAAATGTCACCCAATTCCTTCTCTCCAGAGATGCTGCCTGCCCCACTGAGTTACACCAGCATTTTGTGTCTAATTTCTAAAATCCTTTCTCCTCTTAAACTATTTAACATTGGCCTACAGGGCTCCAGCAGCTGCTCTTCACTATAATCTCAACAATTTCTTTAAGCTATCATTTTTGAACCTTGCAATGCCGATTGCTGTCACAAAAATTTTCTTTGCGTTGCAGTTTACAGATACAGATGGCTGTCAAGATTGATTAGTCCAGATATTCCTTGGTGGTGCACATTCCTTGCACTCAGTGCTCAAGTTTTCCATTTTCCCAAACTTCCCCAGGTCTTTCCGGCTCGAAGTACCCGCTAGAGCCTAGGAATGAGGCTCCGTGCAGTTGCAGGGTCTCCTGTTACATTCAATGTTTATGTGGTTATTTGACATTCTAAACCATTGAACGCATGAAATAAAGAGAACATAGAACAGTACAGCACAGGAAAAGACCCTTCGGCCCACAACATCTGCACTGTCCTTGATGTCACTTGTGGTTTACAAATAAAACTTGGTAGTTTTTAACCAAATCTGGATGTTGTCTTGATCTTGCAGCCAGCACTGCTTCAGCATCTGAGGAATTACAAATGCAACAATCGACTGTGCAGTCATTTGGAAACATAGTTTTATGCTGGAGGGAAGGCCATTGATGAAACAGCTCAAGATAGTAGGGCTTGGCTGCTACAATGGTGAAACCAAGTGTTTATGTTCTAGGACCAAAGTATTCATCAATATCCTTTGTGCAGAGGTCACAATTCCATTTACTGGAGAATTCTACATGATCCACATTGACTTTTAAGTAGTATGTAATTTATGTCAAGGGCAGTCACTCTTACCAACCCTATGGAATTCAACTCATTTGTATAAATATGGCTCAAAGTTGCAATGAGGTCTGAAGCCAAGTGGTCATGGCAGAATCTATACTGAGTATTATTGAACATTTTACTGATGTGCAAAAGTGTTCTGATAGAACACTTTTGCACATCAGTAAAATGTTTAAAATTACAGTCCCATGAAATTCAAATTAGATGAGTTATTAAAACATAAGTACATGTTAGACTGAACTTTGTGGTTCAGATTACCAAATCTTGAATTACTAGTTGGGACATCCCTGTTCATTGTAATGTGAAACATTTAATATAAAAAGTTACTTCTTATTTATTACATTTTTGAATTACATCGATCCATTTAATGTTTAAAGTTGTGTTGTCTAATTATGTTATGCAAAAATAAGATGTTCATTTTTGTTTAAATATTAAGTTATTTTTATCAATAATTTAGTGTGTAAATCATCCAATAATTCTGTGTCATGTCCCTGTTTTCCCTGATTCAGTCACCTGCACACAGCTATTCCAGCTATGAGTCACTTAGAAATGAAAGCGTTGGAGGTGGCCCTGAAGATCTGACTGTGAGTAGAATTATTGAAGATGATGATGATCAAGATGACCATGATGACATTGAGAGGATTATTGAATCAGATGGAGCAGAATCGGAACGCCTAAAAGCTTTTAATGTAAGTAACAGGGCTTTCCAGTATGTGCCATGATACTATGTACCTTAATACAATAGGAAAGTAAGTAAGACATGTTTTCACAAGGGATAGATCATTGGATATATCCAAATAATTTATTTTCTCATGTTCAGTTGTATAAAAGGAATTGTAGTGCAGGGGAACCACTTCATTTATTGCATACGCAAATGCTGACTCTTCATTTTAGGATTATTATAATCTTACTTCCATAGAGTTCCTTACATCTTTTTATACTTCCTTTTCAAACACAAAACAAAGTTGTATGCTGCCTCAATAATGTCTTGTGGTACTCTGTCCCATTTCCTAAAAATGGTCCCTGTGAAAACAATTCTTCAACATTTCCTGTCAGTTTACCAATAGTTTTCAGGATATACACTATTATTGATTAATAAACCAGTAGAGATAACCTTTGACAATCTGTTGTCTCAAAATCTTACAGCATCTTGGACTCCACAGGGGTTTTTAGAGAGCCATTGAACACAGTTTACAGGTCTTTGTAACTATCACATCTCGATCCTGGTATAATTTTAGTGGATTTTCATCATGATATTAATATTTGTATGGGGTTTCTTCGCCGAGCTATTGCCCGACCTAAGGTCCCCGTGCCTTGCTCTGGTCCCTCGACCAGGCCGCGCACACTGGTTCCCCGTGAGTGGTTCGACCCACTCACCCCCTACGGTTCTAGACACTGGACTTAGATGCAGGAGCGTTGATAGTGCAGAAAAATTCAACCAGACCAGATTTGAAGACCAGGGTTTAAACGGAAAAAGGCTTTTATTGAGCACTCGGGACTATTGTACATGAATGCTCTTCACAGTTCTATAAGACATATCTATAAGACACATACCGAATGACATGAATACCTTTGACTCTGAATCATAAAACGCACAGTTCTACAAGACATATACATGAATACTTTTGACTCTGAATTATAAACGCAGTTCTACAAGACATATACTGGATTGTAAGATGGGGAACGTACGACACATCGCAAAATTGGCCAACACATCTTTACTTATACACTCACGTTAATTAAACCACCCTCCCCTCTACACTGAAACTATGTCCAGGATGTGCAGGATCGGGCTACATGCTCACCATGGGGCTATTACTGGGGTTACTGGCTGTTCGGGCTGCTTCTCCGCTGTTTTCCGTTCTCCGTGCCGTCCGACTTGCTTGCCTTGCGTCCCTCCTGACTTGCTTGACTCTTCTTCTTCCTTTCTTGCGTCCGTTTTTCGTGCTTTCTTTTGACTTGCGTCCTCTGACTTCTGCCTTGCATGAGTTTAAAACCCAAAAGTCGTGGCCAGTTATACTAATTCTGACCCGTCCTATCTCCCGCCAGATCTCGGGATCTCTTTGTTTCAAAGATGGGTATTTGAGTTTTCTCTCTGTTCTGCGTTATGTCCGGGGGTACCGGTGATGGCTAGATGGTCTGTTAATCTGTTTCTCGTTGAGAGGTGATGGGTTTAACTGGTTTCCCATCACCTGCCAGGTAGGTTTCTATGGGCTATTGTGCTCCCTTAACGAGATTAACTGTGTAGGTCGGCTTGGGGCATTGTGAGTATGCTGATGTCAGCGCCCCAGTGTCTGGACTTCGACCTGGTTTCGCAGGTTTCTGCATGGCCAATATCCATCCTTTGTTCTGGCCGTGGCTTTGCAGAAACCTAGAGACTGGGCTGTGGGGTTTTTGCTTTTGTGGCTGGTCACGAGGTCCCGTGGCCATCTTGGGACCCACGGATTGTGACATCCCTTGTTAACACACTGACCGCAGCCTTTCTCCGCTATCAGCCCCAGTTTCGTATAAAATGTCCAAACTGCAGCTCTTTGGTTTGGTGTTGATTGCAGAATGAGGGAAAACTTCTCAAATCTTACAGTCCCTCCTGTTGATTTGCATAACCCCAGTTTGTCGAATCAATTAAATAAGGTGGTTGAGCAATGTTTTCCCGATTCTCCACATCCAGATCCCTGAGGTTTTAACTAACTAGTGTTCCATTGCGAACGTACAGTCCCCATCTTTTAAGCTGACCTTTACTGCCTGTGTCCCGGGCAAACTATATTACAAACATTTACATTTTCATGTCTACCTCTACACTTCAACAGTTCAACAGTTCAACAGAGCTTTATTTGTCATTCGGTACCAAGGTACCGAACGAAACTACATAGCAGTCACACAAAAAAAAAGAACACAAGACACATGACCCCAACACAAACGTCCATCACAGTGACTCAAAACACCCCCTCACTGTGATGGAGGCAACAAAACTTCCACTCTCTTCCCTAGGCCCACGGACAGACAGCTCGTCCCCGACCGACCCGCACAGTCCCCGTAAGGGGATGGAAGTCCCCGCGGCCGAGCCGCACCGGGCGCTGAAACGTCTCGCGGCCGAGCCGGGCGATGGAAGGCCCTGCGGTTGAGCCGTGCGCAGCTAAGTCCCGCTGCCGAGCCGCACCGGGTGATGTTAAGTCCAGTGGCCGAGCCACACCAGCGATGTTAGGCCCCGCGGCCGAGCCGCGCCGGGCGATGTTAGGCCCCGCGGCCGAGCCGCACCGGGCACTGTTAAGTCCAGCGGCCGAGCCGCACCGGGCGATGTTAGGTCCCGCGGCCGAGCCGCACCGGGCGATGGAAGGCCCCGCGGCCAAGCCGCACCGGGCACTGTTAAGTCCAGCGGCCGAGCCGCACCGGGCGATGGAAGGCCCCGCAGCCGAGCCGCACCCCGCGCCGTGAGGAAGAGACCTAAAAGAGAAAGGTTTCCCCCACCCCCCCACCCACACCACCACCCCCCCACCCACACCACCACCCCCCACACATACACAACCAAAAAAAAACAAAAACCATCCCAACACCGACACACAACAAAAAAAAAGGAAAAAAGACGAACAGACTGCTAGCGAGCAGCAGCCGTTAGGCGCCGCCACTTCCGCTTCCGCTTCCCAGGCCGATGCCTCCGCCATCCTCCTACTGGTGTCAGCTTTAATGTAGGACATGAAAACAAGACAACAGCAAAACGATACATTTTGTACATTCCTTCAACACAATCACTCTTTATACAATTTTGAAAAAGGACAATGCAAAACACAGTTCACTCGGTGCGGAGGGGGCCCGTCCTCCTAGCAGCTTGCGGCTGGGTCCTGCTCGCCCACCCGCACGTAATGGTCTCTCCATTCTCCTTGATATACCAGGTTATTGAGGTGCTGCCCTCTTTTACATTTCGCACATAGTAAATATAGCCAGTAGCACCTGGTACAGTCTTTCAGTTTCCCTGGGGCACCACTCCGGCAACCGCACCTCGGTGAGGTTTAAAATCACCGAGGCTACCGCGTAGTGCACCCCCTGGTACAATACCTGGTCAGTCGGTATCAGTACCAGGCCATTCCCGGGCCCCTTAGTGGTTTTAGGGCACTCACCCTCCTGTGCTACTGCCAGCGGAACTGTGGGAGGTGTTGTGCGTGGTCGTGTGATGAGTTCAGTGGCGTTTACCGGGATCGGGGAAAGGGGGACCCCACAAGCCCGCGAGCTAACATCCCACCTCATCCCCTTACCGTCATCCTGCCACTGTCTCTGGAAAAATATGCTGTTGCCCGTGGGGCAGCGATACCTCGAACCCCACATACACCTATAGATCCCCTCATCCGGTTCCCACCATTTGTCCCAACACACACTCAACTGTTCTTTAGTCCCAGAAATAGTTCTGTGAGTGTTGTTGTCAAGTCTCTCCCACTCAACAGTGGAGTTGGCCATTGTCCTGCTCGTTTTCCTCAGCCACCACCGCCTGCTTGCGGGGACCTTTCCCGTGCATACCAGGCAGATCCTTTTGCCAACGGTGGCGCTTATCTTTTGGGCGATGATCTTGACTCTCGGGCACAATAACGAAGTGTCCCGATAAGCAAAGCCTGGGGCGCTGGAATACTCTGAAGAGTTCGATCCCAGCCACCCCGGCCACCGGCCTTCATGAAAGTGAACTGCGGTCTCTTCCGCTTCTCTCCTTCCAGTCCCATCGGTCGCGGAGCAGCCGTAGACGATGATGTCCTTGGTGCGGCCCCGATAGGCCCACCCACATCCGATCGCCGTGGCAACGATCCACCATACGAGTGCCTCCTTCCACTCCAGAAAACAGATAAAATATGGTATAGCCAGCCTCTTGGGGAGCGCTTGGCTTTGTTAATGCCCCTGCGGGCGGGTCTCTTGACCCCCAGCTCGCACCCCACACCTGCATCCTGGACGCATCAACTTTATCTAAACTAAACTATCCCCACAAACTTATCTAAATTACTTATCCTTATCTAATCTAAAATATAATACAGCGCCGCCTTCCCAGGGCGGCTCAGCTAATCCCTGTCAGGGCTGCAGCGGGTTGTCTCCAGCGGCTGCACCGCGCTGTCTCCAACCTTTGATCCTCCGCAGCCTGTCGTTGCCTGTCGGGGGCTAAACCTCCTCTGCAACGCTAGCTCCCTCCTCCTCACTTGGCTCCCGTACCTCGGGGCGTGATTGACCTCTGGCCGAAACTTTCTAGGTTGGGGTTCCCTACTAGACCTACGGAGAGTCACCTTAGACACTGCCCCCTGGACAGCCTGGCTGAGGACCAGTTCCTGCCGTGTCGCAGCTCGGGTACCCCCCGCAGCTGCCGACCCTGGCCCCTCCTCATCCAGCTCTGCCCCCTTGGTGCTGGGTATTCCCGCGGCATCCGGCCTCACCCTGCCTGTACCTACAGGTGGTGAGCCTCCGCCCGCTACCCCCGCCTTCCTGGTGCTTGAGTCGAGAACGTTACTGTCGTCCCCCTCCGACTCCTCCTCCTCCGTAATGGGATCCAGCCCCTGGTCGAGCTGATCAGGCTCTTCCTCGTCTGAATCCCACCCAAAACGCGAGACTCTCCATTCCTGGAGAATGTCCTCCCCCCTCACGCAGGCAACCTTGCCTGTCTGCGTGACCTGCCTCATCCTTGGCTGTGAGTCCCCACTCACAGGGCTGGCCCCTGTGGTTGACCCCGGTGCTCCAGGCTTATAACTACCTACCCTACCACAATCGTGTTTGTGGGTCGCAAACGCGTTCAGGTTGTTCCCCACACACTCTTGCAGTTCGGCCGGGACCTCCGCCACCATGCGCTCGAGGTCGTAACCCTCGGGCGGCTTCATGGTGCACAGAGTCCCTTTCCCCTCTTTTCCCCTAATCCCCTTCCCACCCCCTGCTGTCCATTTCATCAGGATACACTCCCATGTGGTGCGGAGTGCTCCCAAATGAATGGACAGCGGGATGGAACGCGCGCCAGCCTGTTCCTTCCCTGTGAACCCCGCCAGTGCGAAAGGGACCCCCGTAGACAGGGGAGAGTCAAAGGGTTCCTCCGTGTGGACCACGGTGCTTGAAGCCCCCGTGTCCAACAGATAATTGCCCCTTTGCCTCTCCACTACCATCTCCACAAGCGGCCTCTTCCACGCATCGTAGCGGAGAGGACACAGATAGGCGGGCTGCGCGGGCTGATGTCATTGGGGAATGTCCAGTGCCCCCCCCCCCGCACCTGGGGAGCCGGTAGCGACTGCCACCTTCCCCTGTGCGGCCATGAGAGACCGCATCACCTCGATCATCGTTTCGATAATCTTGGGCTTAACTGGGACATCGGCGCGCAGGGTGGTGCCAACCCTATCTTCCTTGGTGTGGGCCCTGCAATCCTTCCGCCTGTGCCCCACCTTACCGCACCTGAAACACTTGGACTGTGCGGTAGGGTTACCCTCCTGTCGCCACTCCTTTTGGGCCGGTGCAGTAGCCTCCGCCACGTGCACCTTCCCTTTTACGAGTCGGGTGGACGTGCCCCGGGTGTTCCTATACCCTACCGTGAGACGGTCCAAAACCACCTCCTCTGTACTATTTGTGGGATCAAACCAGGCTTTCGCCTGTTCCCTGACGGCTGCCAGGCTGTTTGATACCAAACATCGGAGCCACTGGGCTCTCCCATTCCCGACCAGGACATCCCGCGCGGGGACGTGCGGGAAGCTGCTCTGGTATACTGACCACAGTCGCGCCGCAAAAACCTTTGGGGGTTCTCCCTCCATCTGGAGGGTCTTCCCCAATAGGGCAAATGGACCCTCATCGCCCATCCCCAAGACTTCCAGGACCTCGTCCCGTAGGAGATTGTAGGTCCTGGTCCCTCTTTTACTCTCATCTGAGAGGCATTGGAGGATCGAGCTGTCCAGGGAGAACAGCAACAATTTTGCCCGTTCTCTCTCGTCGCAACCGTTGATTGCGGCGGTTTGCTCTATCTCTCTGAACTGCAGCGAAGGGTCCCCTGATTCGGACAATTTTGCTACATGCCCGATCATAGCTCTTAACTGCTGGGAGCTGTGGGGCACCACGATTTCGCTCTGAATGGGTCCGGCGTCCCCATTCAGCGCGGTGGGTCCCCGTCTGGTTTCAGGACCGGGCACATGGGCGCCGGTGCCGAGTCCTCGACCAGGAGCTCCTCTCTCTCCCTTTCCCCTACACTACCCCTTTTCCAGGATGCCTCGTAGCTAGGGGGATCGCGGAGTCTGGGGGCCGAAGCCACCACGGTGAGTCTGGGGACCGAAACCGGGACCTTCGCAACCGCCAGCGACTGGCTCGCTGGGGGGTTCATCAGACAAACCAGCCCGCTTGCTTTATTTAAAGCACTCCGCAGACCCTCTATCTCCTGCAGGCAGGCCCCGTGGTCGGCCCCTTCCGACCTGTCCTCCAAAACCATTTTATAGGCTGCCCTAATCCCCTTGAGGTTCTCTTCCTGGGTCTCCAGCTGGTGGCTCAGGGAAGCGCACTGCTCCCTGAGCTTGCCCTCACTGAGCATAGCCTCAGTGATCTGGCACTCCATCAGCTCTACCCTGGCCTTGTGGCAGTTGGTCACGACCCGGCGCTCCTTGTTTAAAGAGTCCAGAGCCTCAATCAATTGGTGCCCACCCGCAGCCTTCTCCTCTACCTCCTCAAGGAGTTCCCTAATCTGGGCTGCCTGTGCCACAATCACGCGGTCCAAGAGCTGGACCTGCTTTTTGTAGCAGGTCAGCCAGACCGCCTTTTCCACAGCTTTCTTGTGGGCTTTGCTGGCCGTCCACCGGATTGCTGCATCCAGTGGGCGCTTGTCCTCTAATAAAACGCACATCCATTGTTTGGTGATATTCACCTTGCTAAAGACATAGTCCGCAATGCGCTCGTCCATTACGTCCCTAGTTTTCAAATCTTTTTCCGGCACACTATCATCCTGCTGCCAGTGTCCCTTCGTGGTCGCCATTATCTGTAAGGGGTTTTCTGCGCCGAGCTTTTGCCCGGCCTAAGGTCCCCGTGCCTTGCTCTGATCCCTTGACCAGGCCGCGCACACTGGTTCCCCGTGAGTGGTTCGACCCACTCACCCCCTACGGTTCTAGACACTGGACTTAGATGCAGGAGCGTTGATAATGCAGAAAAATTCACCTGACCAGATTTGAAGACCAGGGTTTAAACGGAAAAAGGCTTTTATTGAGCACTCGGGACTATTGTACATGAATGCTCTTCACAGTTCTATAAGACATATCTATAAGACACATACCGAATGACATGAATACCTTTGACTCTGAATCATAAAACGCACAGTTCTACAAGACAGAAACATGAATACTTTTGACTCTGAATTATAAACGCACAGTTCTACAAGACATATACTGGATTGTAAGATGGGGAACGTACGACACATCGCAAAATTGGCCAACACATCTTTACTTATACACCCACGTTAATTAAACCACCCTCCCCTCTACACTGAAACTATGTCCAGGATGTGCAGGATCGGGGTACATGCTCACCATGGGGCTATTACTGGGGTTACTGGCTGTTCGGGCTGCTTCTCCGCTGTTTTCCGTTCTCCGTGCCGTCCGACTTGCTTGCCTTGCGTCCCTCCTGACTTGCTTGACTCTTCTTCTTCCTTTCTTGCGTCCGTTTTTCGTGCTTTCTTTTGACTTGCGTCCTCTGACTTCTGCCTTGCATGAGTTTAAAACCCAAAAGTCGTGGCCAGTTATACTAATTCTGACCCGTCCTATCTCCCGCCAGATCTCGGGATCTCTTTGTTTCAAAGATGGGTATTTGAGTTTTCTCTCTGTTCTGCGTTATGTCCGGGGGTACCGGTGATGGCTAGACTGTCTGTTAATCTGTTTCTCGTTGAGAGGTGATGGGTTTAACTGGTTTCCCATCACCTGCCAGGTAGGTTTCTATGGGCTATTGTGCCCCCTTAACGAGATTAACTGTGTAGGTCGGCTTGGGGCATTGTGAGTATGCTGATGTCAGCGCCCCAGTGTCTGGACTTCGACCTGGTTTCGCAGGTTTCTGCATGGCCAATATCCATCCATTGTTCTGGCCGTGGCTTTGCACAAACCTAGAGACTGGGCTGTGGGGTTTTTGCTTTTGTGGCTGGTCACGCGGTCCCGTGGCCATCTTGGGACCCACGGATTGTGACATCCCTTGTTAACACACTGACCGCAGCCTTTCTCCGCTATCAGCCCCAGTCCCGTATAAAATATCCAAACTGCAGCTCTTTGGTTTGGTGTTAATTGCAGAATGAGGGAAAACTTCTCAAATCTTACATATTGTTTTAACTAAGGCATGCACAGAAAATCAATGAATATTCCTAATGATGGACCAACAAACAAATAAATGGAATTTCATATAAATGGAATTTAATTTCCTTGTGTTTGCATTCAGTGACACAGCAAATGTAATCCAATATTCCAATTATCACACTGTGTTTTGGTCTTTTTTGACCTATAATCACAACTTTAATATAATGTTGTGATAAGAGATGTAAAAATATCCTTATATTTAACTTTTGTACTGTCAAAAATTATTTAATTATATTATTGTTTTGTATCTGTATATCTGTAAAAGTAGTAAAACACAGGCACATTTGTTAAAATTTATCCAGTGCAGTAAAGATGGTATGTTTCTGCCTTTTTGCTCTTGAATTAGTAGACAAGAAAATAATAGGAAACAGAGAAGATTACTATGGTTAAGGCCAGGATTGATCAAATTATAGATTGTGACATGAAACACAAGTAGATTCCAAATCATGTAAACTTGCAATGGCTTGGAATGCAATCTCAGACTGTTCATTTTGGGATGATTACTGAACAAATTATACTATAACTTTGAATCGTTATTTTGTGACTAACACTACACAAACACTCAAATTTATACGGCGGCAGTTCATCATATTGCAAGAAGCAGTATTATACTCTCCAATTAAAATTTGTTGAAATCTTATAGAACACATGGCATCATGGGACAATTTCCATTCATTAATAACAATGGATGGAGATTTCATGGCAATATACTCATGCTTTTCCAATAAATCAATAACAGAAGGCGAGGTTCCACTGAAAAGAAGAATCTTCAGGCCTCCTCAGTTCTGCTCGTCCCCTCTATTCAACTTTAAATGCTGTTCTAAATATTAAATTCATCTTTCTCTGCTCACATTTTCTACCTCTCATCTTCCTTATCGCCACCATCCATTTTATTTCCATTCCTGTGTCTCTTCCTCACTTTTTCATCTCCTTTTCCCATTATCTTTATCTCTTTAAATCTTTCTTCTTGCATCGCTTGCCTTGTGCTCTACCCTCTTCATTGTCATTCCCCTTTTCTTTCCATTCTTTCTTACTATTTCTGTTGTCTTCACTTTAAAGAACAGTGAAGATTTGCTCAATTTGAAGAATAAATATTAGGGGAAATGGGATGAAGAAGCTTGACATTCTGGGGTTGGTGCATGCACAAGACAACATGGCCGATGGGGGAATCCTTGTGTTATGGGTGGGTTGGGCACAGAAGAATGTTTGTTACTTAATGGAATTGGTGAAGATTCAAATTATTTGCCCATTGGTAGGAATGAGTGGCTTTGGATAGGAGGATTATTTGAACTGGAAACAACTGAATGAATTGTTACCGAAAGCGTTGGAAGAAAATTCATCCATGACACTAAACGTTTTTCTGAGCTCCAATGTTTATGTAGCAGATAAATGATCAGACCTGGCATTAGTACAATATTCAAAGAAATTCCAGCAACAGAATGAAAATTAGGTCACAAAATCAAAGTATTTAAAGCACAAAAGGAGATAATTTGGTCAATGTAACCACGCTGGCCAAAAAATATAATTTAGAATAAATCCACTTGTTAGTTATTGGCCTTTGGACTAATGGGCTAAAGCACATAAGTACTCATCCGTGTGAAGAGATCTTCAGCCTCTACTAACCTCTCAGCACTTCCTGCAGCACTCTTTGAGTGATTTCTGTTTCCCTACATTCCCACTAAAGTAACTTGATGAGGTGATGGACACCAGCAGAAAGAGGCATAGGAGTGAGATTATACTCCTGCTCGTCCTGACTCAAAGGGGTTTAAAAACACTAAAACCGGTAATTTTTGGTGGCCAGCAACTGCCACCATTCTGATGATAGGTTATCCAATCTCTGAAATTGAATGCAGCTTCATTTAAATTTAGAACAGGGTTTCATTCACATAGTAGGAGCTAATTCAAATCTGTTAAGTGGCTTCACGACTTCAAAATGGGACACTTATATGCCTTGTTGCCCTCATAAAAACAGCACATGTACATCATGTTGGGTTTGTGTTGATATCGAGGCCACTATTGACTGCAGGATATTGTTGCTGCTGGTTCATTGCCAATCACTTGAACGTCAATGTAATTGCTCTTTTACCGCTGATTTGCTCTGTCAGGTCCATCCTGCTACCATCCATGTTCCTTTATACCCTCTTCCACTGCCAGGAGAGCATCACATTCTGGACGATGATGCATATTTCTGGTGGATGGAATTGGTTCTGTTAGTTTTCTTCATTTTTCTTTATCCTTGTTTGATTGAAAATCTTCTTCTTAGATGGGGACCCAGTAATGGATTAATGTAATGCTGGAAATATTTGCCAGTGCAGGCACATACATCTATCAAGACAGAAACAATATTTGGTTTCAGGTTGATGACCTTTCATCTTTCAGTATCCATAGTCTTTTGGCTTTATGTTAGTGGAATTTATATGTTGGCTACAGGAAAATAATATGGCTCATATTATTACATGAGAACATTGTGATCCAAACTGAAGATGTAATTTGCACCTATTAACACAGACCTGTTGATTTATGAGAAAAATGAAGATAATGTATTAGCGTATTCTCTTTCATGAAACTTTTCCTAACTCTTCAGGTAAAGTAAAATATCTTTTACTTTACCTGTAGCTCAACTGTTGCAGTCCTCATCCATACCTTTATTACTGATCCAATGAGACATGACTGATCCAATGTTGCCTTGTTGGTACCCTATAAATCCATCCATTCACCAAACCACCTGTGTTTAATATATTGACTTCTGGTATGAAGTGCCTTAGTTCAAAAATTCTTATTCTTTCTTTCAAGAACTTCCCGTGATTCTGAATATTTTTTATAGCCATTTGCAGTCTTTCAATCTTTCTAGATTTTGGGTATACTGCAGTTCTGGCCATTTATGCATCCCCAATTTTAATTATTGCTCTTCTCGCAGCGGGCTTTGGTGGCTTGACACCTAAGCCTTTGCCAGTCTATCCTATTCTCCTGCTTTAAGCATCACTTTCTTCACCAAGTTTTACTCGTCTCTCGTAACTGAAGTACTTCAACCTGGTATCAAATTTTATGGATTATATGTATGTGGAGGATCTTCATATATGTTACTGCATTATATAAGTGCAAGTTGTTCTTTATGGCCTTCATACTGAACTTCATTCGTCTTGCATATTAGCAACATATGAATGATACATAACATGTCACACAGGTCTATGCAGTCAAGGGAGTTTGGTTCATTTGGGGGAATTTGTATATTTGATTTCCTGTGGATGGATAATTTCGATGTGGTTCATATTCAGCAACATATTAAATATAAAATATGCAATAATGTTTGTTAAGACTGATCTTGTGGCTTTAGATCCTGGAAATGAAAATCCAAGGCTGTCATGTCAGTCCTTTCAAATCACTGAGGCAAGCTGCAGAATTTTATATTTTTTCAAAGGCATACTTGATTGTTTTATTGTCTTTGCTTAGGTTCATCACTCTTGTGGTTTTTGTTTTGCTCTGATGAAAAGTTTCTTGTAAATAAAACTTCACTGTGAAAAAAAACCAGGTTGATTTATTTTGCAGAAAACTTATGTAGCCCAAACTGTTCAACTTCTTTTCATTAACTTCTGCAGCAGTTATTCATTGTTTCTAAAATCATGGATCCCATTGACTACTTTAAAAGTTATTAATTATCCTTAAGATGGTCCACTATAAATGATATAGGTGACATTTGTAAAATGTATAAGAAATAGTGTTGGTTACATTTATATTTGTTTTAAAATATCACATTTATTTAGAGCAAATAATCATTGATAGGCATTTGCTTTATTTTAATCCTTGTGTATATTGTTTAACTGAAACATTTGTTTGCATTTTTATACATAGTTTCTAGTCAATGCAAGAGGATTGTGAAACATTTTAAAATTCAGAATCATAGAGGGTACAGTGCAGAAGGAGGCCATTCGACCCATCATGCCATTAAAGTTGAAAATTGAGTTTTTAGATGACTACTTCCAAGCACTCAGACTTTGTAGGTTATGGCTCAAGAGCTCTTACGATACGATACGATACGATACGATATGATACGATAAAACAATTTATCCCAGGAGGGAAATTAATTTGCCAAAAGTCATAAAAACACAAAATACATGAAACATGAAAATATGAAAATAAAGTGACGAGTGGTAAGTCTTTGGGGAGGTGCAAAAATTGAGGGGGGGGGTGGGGAGGGGGTGCCAGTCTCAGTTTCAGTTTCAGTCTCAGTTTCAGTCTCGGTCTACCCCATGACAGAAGGGGGGGTGGAGGGAGTTGTATAGTTTGATAGTGACAGGGAAGAAGGATCACTTGTGGCATTCTGACCTGCATCTTGGTGGAACCAGTCTATTGCTAAGGTACTCCTCAGGTTAACCAATGTGTCAACGATGGAGCAGGTGAATGATGGCGTCTTCAACCCCCATCTTTGCTTGGTAAGTGAACTGCAGGGGGTCCAGGTAGGGTTTAACCAGGGGTCGCAGGTGAGAGCACCAGCCTCTCCAGGGACTGTGTGAAGTCAGCGCCACCGGTCTGTGGTAATTGGAGGAGCTGGGGCACGTGCCTTGAGTACCCTAAGACTGTCACCATCGGGACCCGTAGCTTTGCATGGGCGGAGTCTGCTCAGCTCCTTCCTCACCTACTCAGTCTTGATGGTCAGGCTTGGTAAAGAAAGGGCAGAGGAAGTGGACCAGGGGGATTGGGGGGGAGAGACTGTCGGGGAGCAGGGGGGAGGGTGGGCAGAGGCCCCATCATCAAATCTATTCAAAAACAGGTTTAGCTCATTGGCTCAGTCCTGGTTGCTGTCCCTCCCCAGGCCACTGGCCTTCTTGCCTGTAATGCTCTTCATCCCACTCCATACTCATGTTATTCTGCTGAAGTTTCCGCTCCAGCTTCCACCTGTCGTCGTCCTTACCCTATCTTAGTCTTGCCTTCAGGTCTTTCTTGCACCCCTTTCACCTCCTCGTCACCTTTCCTGAAGGCCCTCTTCTGGTTGAGAAGGGCCTTTATGTCACTGGTGACCCAGGGCTTGTTGTTGGGGAACAGTGTACAGTCTCCTCAGGGACAACGTTATGCACACACTACTTTATGTAGCTGGTAACACAGTCCGTGAGTCCATTAATGTCCTCTCCATAAGGACTACAGAGTCCTCAAAACAGCACTGTAGAGCGTCATAGGCCTCCTGTGACCACCTCATCACTGACCTTGTAGTCACAAGCAGCCTCTGGATCATTGGCTTATACCTGGGTCGGTGGTGGACCAGGTTGAGGTTGGATCTTCCCAGTGGCAGAAGGGCTATGGAGCTGTAGCCTCTTTTAACATTGGCATATAGCAGGTCCAATGTTATATGCCAATGTAACATCCAATGCCAATGTGGTTGAAGTCCCCTGAGATAGCAATGAAAGCACTCGTATGTTGTGTCTGGAGTCTTACGGTGTCTGTTCGGATATCGTCACACACGCACAGTGGGTTGGCGGACGGAGGAATATAAATAGCCACCACAATGGCGTGTTAGAATTCCCTGGGCATATAGTGTGGATGTAGACCCACAGCCGTCTGGGCTACACACACGTTCCTTAACTGTGATGTGACCAGGGTTGCACCATTTGTTGTTAATGAGAATAGCAAGTCCCCCACCTTTACACTTGCCACTCTCACTGCAGCCCCTGTCTGCCCGAACAGTCTGAAAGTTGTCCACACTCGTGTTGAATTCAGGGATGTCCTCGTGGAGCCATGTCTCCGTGAAACACAACACACTGATCTCACAGTACTCCCTCTGGGTCTTCAATAGTGCAGTTAGCCCGTCCATCTTGTTAGGCAGCGATCTAACATTCCCCATTGTGATGGAAGGCAAGTATGGCTTGTGCCTCCTTTTCTCCACACGTCATTTTACTCCTGCCCGCCATCCACTGTATTTTCAGCTCCATTCCTTGGGGAGTTCTGATGTAACCCTGGCGAAGCCAGCCGGTTGGGGTGGTCGGAGCTTCAGCAGTTGATCCCTGGTGTAGTCAAAGAGACCTGCTCCTGATTGTTGCAGTGCAGAGATAGGGACACTGAAAAAGTATCTCCCCAATGAGGAAAGAGACAAAAAGTTTCCCCCACCACAACATGGTGCAATAAACTAACCAACTAACTAAAAAATACAAAATAAATATGAATTAAATAAGTTGGTAAAAATAAAGGGAAAGATGATCGACTGTTGGCTGGCTGCCGTGTACATAGCGCCGGAACCGGAAACCGGAAATTTTAAAAAAGGTTTTGTGTGAAATATACTGAGTTCCAGCCTGTCACTACATTTTGGGATTTTTTTTCCTTTGACCAATTAACTTAAATCTGTTATTTTAAAACATCATTTAAATCTATACCCATCTGTAGTATCGTGGACACAAAATGCTGGAGTAACTCAGCGGGACAGGCAGCATCTCTGGAGAGAAGGAATGGGTGACATTTTGGGTCGAGACCCTTCTTCAGACTGAGTATAGACTGAGACTAGTACAGTAACCAGAAATGTACATTGCTGTAGTCCACTGATAGTCAGCGGAAGCTTGCGCCCTTTTCAGGACGGACGATGACAGTGATATAACATTTGAAACATGGATGATGGACACGAAAGAAGAAGAAGTAGTCCAACAAGTTTTCTTTTAGTTCTAGAATGACCCTACTCATGGTCCTGCTCTTTATATACCATGTCTTGACTCTTTATATTCCTTATGCCGTCTTAACCACTTTCTCTGCCTGTTTGTGAACTTCAAGGTTCAGTAAATATACACTTTGGAAATATTTTGGTTCTTCTACGTTTGTCAATCTCCATTTTTATCGAGTATCCCCTTCCCCTGTTTTTCCTCCTCACTATCAATTTTGGTCATTGTAATAAACTTTTTAGTTGTGATCCTGCGAACTCCACTACAGATAGCCCTCCTATATCTTTTAGTTTATCTCACGTCCAATTTTTAATCCAACTTGCTATTTTACTTGACTTTTACTTTCATGATTAGTTTACTGGGTGGGACATTGATCAAAGCCTTGAGGAAATCCTGGGAGACCACTTCATATTCTCGACCTTCATTGATGTTCCTTGTTATCCCCTCAAAGTTTCAATTAATATTATCAGGCACAGCCATTCTTTAACAGAGCTGAAGTGACTTTTGATTAATTTATAGCTCCCTCAATATTGATTTTTGCTGTCTGTCAGAACATTTTCTGATAATTTTTACATCATCAATGTTAAGGTACTTGGGCTGTATTTATTCAGCTTGTCCCTTTTTCTCTTACGTAATTCTTGTCATCCTTGGACCTCATTTCAGTGATGGCTACAATTTATCTGTTGCATCAGTTCATCACTTTCACTTCCCAGATACCTTTTTATTAAAACACACATTATCTGTTGTCTTTATTTTGCAATTTTTTTTCTCTGCCTTTCAAATCCTTTGCCACCTTCCAAGTTTGAATACTGAACTCCTATCTTCCCAAATTTGCCGCTCTCCTTTCCAGAACTTTCCTATGCAGGTTCTGGCCCTGTTGCAATCCGTCCCACTTGGATTTGTATAGATCCAATCTCCCCCAAAATGGCCCAATCTCCCAGGAATCTAAGCCTTTTGTCTTGCATTTGTTTTATCCTTTGTTTCTGAGCTCACTGGTGCTTGATGCCGGTCATCAGAGATTCTTCTCTTTGAAGTTGTGTCTTTAACTGCCAATAATCTGGCACCAGGAAGTTTTCTTTCCACATGTTATTGTTATCAATATTGACAACAGCTTCTAATCACCTCACCCCCTTAACCCCACACCCCCCCTCTACCCCATCAAATTCTTCACCTCAGAATGTAATGCAGTCCCTCGGTGGTATCTTTGATCTTTGAACCAGATTTAGATGAGAATGTCTTTTAGGGAGAGCAATGTACATTGGGTCTCCCACATCACTTCCTGGTCCTCTTATCTGCCAGATTTTCCCCATTCCCTCCTCTTTGTCGATGCTGATAGGGGTTATCATCTCCAGCAACATGCCTTCATGCAAAACACAGTCTTGTGGATGCTCTGCAATCATACCAGCTGTTACTCAGGGACAGCAATCTGGATCTTGAGCTCTTCCACCTCTGATTGTTCCTGTGAGATACATCTGAAATTTTCCTCATGGCTCTGAATGTGCATTCAAGAGGACTGAGAAGATGTACCATATATCTAATGAAATATGAATTCGAAATCAAATCACTGAGATTAAGATGTTTAATTTTTTTTAGTAAATATGACAGCTAATTGCAATTTATTTGAAAATATTGTTTCAATATTACCGTCCATGAGCAAGAAGCATAATCTAAAAACTATGTGTGCCATGAACTTACTAAATTATATATCTTTTCATTACCCGTTATGTATAAAATTAAACTTATTTTATACATAAAATTATACATACAGAACTTTAAAAGCAAGTTATTTAGTTATACATAAATGTATATTACATCATATATCAAAAATGTGTTAATGTATTACGAACGTAGAAAATTGTTAGTTATATAAAGAAATAATGTTTGAAATATTCTTAAAGGCTTAAACAGGCTAAACGTGCTCAAAGGAAAAGGTAAAATATGTAATGTTTGAGTAGAATTGAAGGAACGAAGGCAGCAAATGCTGGTTAATATCATTAGTCGGTACCTGCATGCTTATTTTATATTGATTGTTGTGGCCAAAATATTCTGATTAGTTATTGAACAACAGGTTTTGGAATACTCCAAAAATGAGTCGTTATGTGGGAGGCAGCGGGTAAAATATATTCCTACATTGTTATATGCTTGAAACATTAAGATTGTGAAGTGCCATTAATGATCAAACCATGCACTTTTTAAAGGTGTGGTGTCATATATTTGTAAAGTTCAAAATTCATTGTGTGTTGGACAGACTGATATTTATTCTTTTACAGTATACAGTGCTATGAGTCCCCTAAGAATAACCCCTTGTTTCAACTAACTGGATTGTATTTGATGTTTTTTCTAAAAAAAAATCCTTATTTGTTACAATAGTTCTGCTTGGGAACAATTGCAGATTTTTAAACACTTATTCATTGAACTTGCACCCCAGTGAGAAGCCTCGCAAGAACAAAATGCAAATTGGAAACTCTGTGCTATAGTAGCACCCTTTCCAAACCAGTCACTTATTATGTGGGGTTGCCCATTGGTTGTGCAGGGTCATTGAATTTATCCCACAATGTCCACTCAGCAAGTCGACAGTATCAAACAGAGCAGCCGTCCAATGCATTCTTCTCCTCTGTCTTCCTCTTGCCAACAGATGTTTGTGAGGCTGTTTGTAGATGAAAACTTGGACCGGATGGTCCCCATTTCTAAGCAGCCCAAAGAAAAGATCCAGGCGATAATTGAATCATGCAGCCGGCAATTCCCTGAATATCAGGAGCGTGCCCGGAAGCGTATACGTACTTACCTCAAGTCCTGCAGGCGGATGAAAAAGAATGGTTTTGAGACGGTGAGTTGTACTGTCCAAACACAACCCATTCCCAGTCTGCATCCAGTTCCTGTGCATAAATTCATCACAAGATTTTTTTCCCCTATCCCTCCCACTCCCAATCATTCCGATGATTATTTTTTCAATATTATTTTTGGTAACATCAGTTCAGAGACCCTTTCCTTTCATCTAAACCATATTTACTTTGCCTCACTGGTGTCTGGAAGAATAATTTATCGGACTGTTATTAATTCAAAGGCTGATGGTTGAAGTGCCTCATAAAATATAATGGACAGTATTCTGTTTCTGATATATTGTACCTAACTACAAAGTTTGTTCCCTATTTATCTTTTGACATATTTGAACACAGAATCATTTATAGTATTTGTGATTATTCCTGCTCCTCATTCTGATTAATTACTCACAGGTAACTAATTTCTTATACATAATTTTGCAGAAGTTCCAATCAAAGGTCTCATGGAGTTTGTGCAATGCATAGATATGCCACACAGAAACAGGGCATTTGGCCCGACTCGTCCCAAGATCTGAAGCATTTTGGAATCTCACAGGGTCTCCTGTGGTTGAGTGCCATACTTTATAGTAATCTGAATCTCCATAACTGAAATACCAATAAAATTGGTAATAGGGATTGAGAATTTGAATTGACCAATACTGCTGTATTCCTTTTTTTTGCAGGATAAAAAAAATAAAATACCACTAATATTTTTCTTAAAGCTAGCAAACAAAAATTCTGGTAAATGCACAATAGCACAACATTTTTATAGAATGTAGCGTGGGTTGTGCCATATATAAATCAAAATGCCTCACAGCGCTTTCCATTCCACTTTGTTCTTAAAAGTTGGGGTAACAAAATTACACAACTTAAAGAACCATGCTTTTGAAGGGATCAAATATATTTTATGAGCAGATTTCAAATGAGCCAATCCAGAAATACTGTTCACTTTATCAAGTTTCTGCTTTCTTTAAAAATTAAGTTGTTACTAGAAAAATATTCGATCACAGAATTAATTTATTCTGAGAAGCAGAGGAACATACTACTATATCAGTTTTGAAAGCTTTAATGTTTCAGTTAATAGTAGATGCATTAGCGGACGTGAGAGCTTTAGGGATAGATGGAACCTGGTGAATGCCTTCATATTACTACATTGAAACCTTACAACTTTTCATCAAGCAATAATATTTAATATTATGGATGATATGTATGATTTGTTATGTATACATTATCCATATCATTAATCAGTCTACCATTTGAGAACAGTTTCAAACATTAGTTCGGCAAATGATCTTGGCCTTCTACTTTGCAATACATGAGACACCACTGTGAGCATTACAGGAGCACAACAGTATAACAAAACAGAATGAACTGCAGATGCTGGAATCTTGCGTAGCACACAAAATAACTCAGCAGTTCCGGCAGCATCTGTGGGGGACGTAAATAGGTGATGTTTTGGGTCTCTACCTTTTTTCAGATCATCGCCTGAAGCATGCTTATTTCTGCCCCCACAGATCCTGCATGACCCGCTGAGTTACTCCAACACTTTGTGTTCTATGCAAATCTAATGGAGCAAATGCTTCTACAAGAACGGTCATTAAAATTACCTTTGGGATGTTGAAGCTGAGGATTTAACATTAAACCATTGCTTGTGCACATGGAAGTTCACTCCATTAGTTAATATGCAAAACTGTAATTCACCATCTTCCAAAAATGTCACCGGCATATTTGGTTTACAAAACATTTAGTTTTATTCCCTAAACCGTTTAGTAGTTATGAAAGTGCTAAAAGCTGAGGAGATCCAAAAAATCAGGATAACCATTCCAAAGATCTATTAATGCTAATATTAAAAAGTTTATAAAGACAGGTGTAAGGTAGTGACTTGAAACATGAACCTTTATGAAAACTAATTTCTTCTGCACATTTGTTCAGATTGGGCAAATAAATCTGTTTCCATTCTGAATAACCGATACACTGTGCTGTTTGCAAGATAAATGTTAGGTTGTTCTGATCTTAGTCCCACGCATAAATTATTCCTTTTTGTTTTTCTTTCCGTTCGTGGTACATCAGTTTCTGAAACCTGAGCTGTATGTTTTTGCAACTGACGTTGATTTACACAAATCGCTGACTAAGGGTGCCAAAGATTAGGACCCTGTGAATGACAGAATGGGATTGAGCAAGCTCAAGAATTTTTTGCCAAGTTTCTTGCCTTTTTCATGCACATTTTCTAGAACTGGGATCAGATGCAAATCTAGATATAGATTGGGCCAACCAAATTGGTAGAAGCGCTGAGGAGGAGGATTTCCTGGAATGTATACGAGATGGTTTTTTAAACCAATATGTAGAATAACGAACTAGAGGGCAGGCCATCCTAGACTGGGTATTCTGTAAAGCGGAAGGATTAGTTAGCAATCTTGTTGTGCAAAGCCCCTTGGGCAACAGTGCCCATAATATGGTGGAATTCTGTATTAGGATGGTGAGTGACACGGTTAATTTAGAGATTAGGTGTCCTGAACTTAAAGAAAGGAGACGTTGAAGGTATGAGACTGGAATTGGCTAGCATAGACTGGCAAATTATACTTAAAGGGTTCACGGTGGAGCTGCAATGGCAAAGATTTAAAGACCGCATGGGTGAACTCCAAAAATTGTTCATCCCTGTCTGGCAAAAAAATAAAACTGGGAGATACAGCGCGGAAACAGGCCCTTCGGCCCACCGGGTTCGCGCTGACCAGCGATTCCCGCATATTAACACTATCCTACACACACTAGGGATCATTTACCAAGCCAATTTACCTACATTCCTGTATGTCTTTGACGTGTGGGAGGAAACCAAAGATCTCGGAGAAAACCCACGCAGGTCACGGGGAGAACATATAAACTCCGTACAGACAGCACCCGTAGTCGTGATAGAACCTGGGTATCCGGCGCTGCATTCGCCGTAAGGCAGTAACTCTACCTCTGCGCCACTGTGCCGCCCGGTACTGATTTTTGATAATCAGCTATAATCATATTGAATGGCGGTGCAGGTTCGAATGGCCTACTCCTGCACCTATTTTTCTATGTTTCTAGATAGGAGCAGGTGCTTTATGTCACTGTGCAGATGAAGATAGTATGTAATGCAAAGTACATAAAGGGAAGAATGTGCCCAGCATCATGATGAATCTTAAGTCGAATAAAAGGGAATTAAGTTACAAAAATGCACAATTTTGGTAGCTCAATCATTTACAGACCCTTATGCAGCAGTAAAGTACCCCATAAATTCTCGGCCTCTTTGTCCTGCTCAGTCATGTACCTAATAAAGATCTAACTATACCGTCAGTTAGGGGTGCCAACTATCTGATTCCCAAATATGGGACAAGGTAACGTCACCGGCCCGCGCTGCACGCTCCTGCCTCACCAATGGCGGCCGCCAGGCCCGGGAGGCAGGTTGCTATGCAACCTTCGTTACGCGGTGCCGAGGCCTCCGGGCCTATACTGTCCGAACTAAAGATAATAGAGCAGTGCAAGATAGACTATTCGGCGCTAAAAAACGTAGTATGTCATGGCACCATTTTAGTAGGCAGAAACATTTAAAAAGAAAAGTAACAAAAATCTGTGAATTGATAGATGAGATATATTCTGCATTTGTATGGTATCATCACACATACCATTCCCCCAAAACACTGATTACACTATGAGAGGCATAACGGACGGCGGCTTTTGCTTACAAAAATGGCTCCTTTGCATATTACACTTCAGTATAGGTGATTTCGACGGAGTGGTCTATCTTGCTCCGCTCTATTATCTTTGGTCCGAACCTACACTGTCTGGAAGGTAGACACAGATTTTAACCAGCATCCGCAGTTTTTTTCCTACTACACTGTCCAGGCCTACAGCGTCCGGGCCTACAGCGTCGAGGCCTACAGCGTCTGGGCCTACAGCGCCCCCCCCCCCCCCGGACCTAATACGGGACAAGGGCGGTCCCATACGGGACAAATCAATTTAGCCCAAAATACGGGATGTCCCGGCTAATATGGGACAGTTGGCAACCCTACCGTCAGTACAGTATATTTAAATGTCTACAACATGAGGAAACAGGCATGACCTAGGAGACAAAGAATACTCTGCTTCACTTACAGGAGAGTCACAACCGTGTAAAAAATGTTACTGCCTGATAGGAGTGCCCCTGGGAACCATTGATAATGGAAACAGTTTTGTACCTTGTCTCATACATAGCTTGAAGAAATGTCACAAAAGATAACAAATAAGTTGGACTCTAAATTTACAAAAAAAAACAGAATAACAACTATATGGAACAAAATAGGACACAAAGTGCTGGAGTTACTCTGCTAGTCCGGCAGCATCTCTGGAGAACATGGATAGATGACGTTTTGGGTCAGGACCCTTCTTCAGCACATTGTTTTTTTGTAAACCAGCATCTGCAGTTCCTTGTGCCTACAACTCGCTGGGACATTTTTGTTTCTGCATGCAAAAAACTTGACCTAAAAGAAATTTGAGCATCAAGAAGCAATATCACTAAATATAATCAAGTGTACTTTCAATATATTTTTCGTACCTTTTGTGGGGATTGGTGCTCTTAAAACGGTATGATGATGAGCATAGAATATTCATTAAAAAATTGGTACAGTTGAGCTTTAATATATTGCTTGGTTGATCTATAGATAAATAAATATTAAATGGCTATTTTTACAAATAAGCTATTGTTTCAACATTTGTCTTCCAAAGTATAGTCTTTGTTTACATTTGTATGAAAAACCAAATGTTTAAACTTTAAGAATTTGTGTAAACATCTTCAAAATACAAAACCTGCAGTCATGTAATACTGTATTAAAAATACCTTGTTTGTTTGAGTCTTTATCTTTCTTTCACAAGATGCAAGGTATCTATTCCAACAAGGGCCATGAATTGGCTTTCTAAACCATCAACATCATTAACTTATATAGTAAATTATTAAATTATAGTACCTTTAATTTAGCAAAATATCCAGAAGTTTGTCAGAGGAGATTAATTGAATGCATTTGACATTTACGGAAGTATTGGAGCAGAATATCAAAATCTTTACCGAGCATCTTAAAATATGAAAAATAAGATGGAGAGATTGAAAATATGAAGAATGGATAGGCTGGGTTTGTTTTCATTGAAATGGAGGGAGCAACTGAAAATGGTACACAAAATGTTGTTGCTTAGAGATAGGATAGATAGTCAGAAACTTTCCTCATAGAAGTGGGGCCCATAACCAAAGGACCTAGGTTTTGGGCAACGTTAAGAAGTTTAGAGAGGATCCAAAGAAAAAATGTTTTCACCCAGAAGGTGATAGTATTCTGTTGTGCACTGTCTGAGTGGGTGGTGAAAACATGTCGTCTTATAATATATAAGCATGGTGGCGCAGCGGTACAGGTGCTGCCTTACAGAGCTTGCAGCGCCAGGGACCCAAGTTCGATCCCGTCTATGGGCCCTATCTGTACGGAGTTGGTACATTCTCCCCATGACCTGCGTGGGTTTTCTCTGAGATCTTTGGTTTCCCCGCACACACCAAAGACGTACAGGTATATAAGTAAATTGGCTTGGTAAATGTAAAAATTGTCCTTTGTGTGGGTTAGTGTTGATATGCGGGGATGCGGGGAACCCGGTGGGCCGACGGGCCTGTTTCCGTGCTGTATCTCTAAACTAAACTAAAACTAAATATTTGAACGAGCACTGCATGCATCAAAGAAGGTTATTGGCCTACTGCTGGTAAATAGATGGCACAAGAGACTGCAGATACTGGAATCCTGAGCAAGCAAATCACAAACTAGATGACATCAGGAGCCTTGTATCCTGTTGCCTCATTCTCAACATTTTTAGGCAACATTGCGGATTCTAACCATCCTATCGTCCTGGTAACCTAACTCTATCAGACAGTTGCTTATATACCTTGACTAGAATTTCATCCAATTTTGATTAAAACGTTGAGATAGATGATTATAAGGAAGCTCTGCTTCCAAAGGAATTTAATTTTAAAAATCTTGTTACGTGCAGATATGAGTTTCGACTGTACCTTAATTGGTACATGTGACAATAAACTGACCTTTGAAATAAAAATTGTGTATTTCTACCCCTAATTGCAACAGGCAAATTGTGGTAATCAACATGGTGATGCAAACAATTTTTATACCATTGGCATTTTGAAGTCATCAAAAAGAGATCATTAGCGCATTGTATGTGTTTCAAAATGATAGGGTGGTATATATAGTATAAGCAAATCCCTGATATACCCCCTGAATTACTGAAAGCAGAAATGAAAGCAGATGGTTGGGCAATCTCCTCACTAACCTGCATGCTTGACTGCACTGTACCACCATATTGTTAATAGTTGTGGTAAACTGAATTCTACCTGCCCATTAATGTAATGGACCAAGGATATATTTTATGGAGCATCGGGCCACTCCATGGAGAAATATGATGTTTTTCAATCCTGCATGTCTTGTTTTCTTGAAGCTCAGAGATGTGTGATGTATTTTTATGTGTGTCTTTTTTTGATGTTAAGGATTCTTTCCTTACTGATAGGAGTATTGAGCTACACAAACTTTTCTTTCTTATTCTGCACATATGGCCTTCATTGCTTTGGAATTCTGTAAAGGCTATCACTGAATGCCTCCCCTGCCTCTTCTAACACATGAGCTCCTTCAATTTGTGGCATTGATGAAATAAACTCTGCTTTATCAGTTTTGTCTGTGGGTGGGTTCCAGTGCTGGATATTCCATATGATTTGTACGTACATTTTCTGAAAATAAACCAAATAGAGAGCATCGAGACTTGCTGCTCAAGCAAAACACATCTTTCTGCATGCTGACTTAAAAGTGTGCACAGAGCTCCACTCACTGGCATAACAATGTTAGTGACATTTTAATGATAAAAAAGGATGGATTATTCTGACACTTACTTTCAATAACACTTCAAAAGGTGTTCCAGCAATTCAGTAGGGAGCTTTTCAGTGATTGCAGCAACTTGTATGAAGCCATAAAATGGTACCTAAAAGGCATTCTTAGCTACTCCGATGCTACTTCACACACGACAATTTGAACAATGGTTTTGAACTGTTAATAGTATCTACATTGGTGCAAAGTGTAAATCATGTTGAATCAATACAAAGTATGCATTAGTCCTATCTCTACTATAAAATACGTGTGTATAGCAAAGTTGATTGTATGTATGCAGTATTAATGATTTTATATGTATAATATTTTATATATATTTTATAGTATATATATTTATATTATTATCTTTGTTTGCTAATGTCATTTCACTTAAGATATTGCAATATCTATATGTTTAGAAAAACTCAAATTCAATCACATTTGGCGATGCATCTTATTTGGTAATAGCCCTGTTTCATCATTGGGTTGTTGCCTTCTCTAAAGATATTAGCTTCTTAGTTTCAAGCATTGTTATCCTTATTCTCGTGAAATGTTTGCTTTTTGTTTCATGTATTTGAAATATTTTTCCATGTGAAATCCAGTTTTATTTTATGCATGATTGCAGCTGTCAGTAATCTTTGGAATATTTCTAGAGGTTTGGTGAGTTACTCATGCTCATTTCAGTGTCTTGCCGCTAAATCAATGCACCTTTTGTTCCAAACATCGGAGTTTTGGTGCTTTTTGCTAGTTAGTGATATTTGGCAATTTTGGATTTCTGGTGTTAGATGTTATTTTTCAATGTATTGTTTGACTATCAAGGAAACCTTCAATGGTCCTTCCCTTTTAGGATAAATTCCTGGCGCAGATATTTTCATGTGAAGTGCCCCTGTTAACGATACTGTATTGTGCATGTCATTCAAGAGATGGGGGTGTGCTGGTTGAGAGGACTTGCGGTGGAGGATGCAAGATAGTGTGGGGGACAGGCCTGAAGTCAGTGAGGAAATGGAGTTGGGATATCACTGGAAGGGGAAACGTTAAAAGGAATAAATCTTTTTTAATAAAGATTAAATAAAAGGAAAACTGAAAGGCAACTCTGAAAGAAGGTCTGCATCAGGGAGAGAGACTTAAAGAGAAGGATCATTTGGGGAGTGTGTGTTATCATGTCAGGATGGAGCTTTGTGGATGCCGATTCAAGATTGGGATCCTAATAACATGAGCAGTGAAATGTTAGGGAATTAAAGACAAAGTAAAATATTTTGAGAACTGACCTGCCAGAAAAATGACAACGCAGACTTCTCCCCATTGTAGGACCAAGAGCACAGTCTTCTTTAATCACCATCAAAACAAGTCTTGGCTCTCAAATTAGGTCTAGTTTTAGTGGAAGAGTCCCAAGCTATTTAGTGGCGTTCACTGTTATCATATCATATCATATATATACAGCCGGAAACAGGCCTTTTCGGCCCTCCAAGTCCGCACCGCCCAGCGATCCCCGCACATTAACACTATCCTACACACACTAGGGACAATTTTTACATTTACCCAGCCAATTAACCTACATACCTGTACGTCTTTGGAGTGTGGGAGGAAACCGAAGATCTCGGAGAAACCCCACGCAGGTCACGGGGAGAACGTACAAACTCCTTACAGTGCAGCACCCGTAGTCAGGATCAAACCTGAGTCTCCGGCACTGCATTCGCTGTAAAGCAGCAACTCTACCGCTGCGCTACCGTGCCAATGAATTTTACACAAATTATGATAAGATCCACCATGAACCATGCCATTGTGTATATCTGATGGTCTTTCTGTGTAGGTACCAATCTGTATGGAGGACCAGAACATTTATTTGAAGGTGCATGGCCTATGCATGAATCCAATATAAATAAGTCTTGAAATAAATAATTTCCTTCACAGTGCAAAATTGTAAAAGCATATCTAGTCCACTGTATTTCAACATAGACATTTTAGAAATCAAAGGCATTGTTGTTAAGGCAAGAGTTGTAAGCATTTCCTAATTCACCATCCTACCATATTACTGTTAGTAACTATTTGCTATCAAGAGTGTCTTTTTTTAAATGTACTTTTTCCCCCTTTTCTTTTCCTCTGAGAATGGAGGATCAGAATAGAAGAATCAGAGGTCATAGGGTTAAAGTGAGAGGGGAAAGATATAATAGGAATCCGAAGGGATTCACATAGAGGCTGGTGGATATATGAAAGGACTTGCTAGAGGAGGTGGTCGAGGCAGGTATTATAACAACATTTAAAAGACATTTGGATAGAAAAGGTTGGGAGGGATATGGGCCAAATGTGGGCAGGTGGGACTAGTGTAGATAGTGCATCTTGGTCGACATGGGCAAGTTGGGCCCAAGGGTCTGCTTCTGTGCTGTATGACTCTGTGACATTCCCAGCCTGACCTACCGAGCTTGTCATCATCCTGCCCTGTATTTTGTAACTACTACATTATTTTGTTTATGTATTTTCATCTATGTCAAACTCTCTCATTCATTGACCAGATAACCTTATTTATAGATTATTCCCATAGTCATGCTGGTTTACTCTATCACACACATCCCCTCCTCTACCTTTCCTGCAGCTTTAATATAATAATATATTCCTTTATTCGGCCCACACCGGGGAAATTTACAGTGTTACAGCAGCAAAGTGGATAGCAACAGAGCAAGAGATCATTCATTATAAATAAAAGATACATAAATTGTCATCAGTTTTCTGTGTGTTCTTAGCTGTTATTGTTGACTCGTCTGCTGGGAGCAGTGCTGGTTGTGCAATCTCATAGCAGCGGGAAGGAAAGACCTCCTATATCTCTCCTTCACGCACTTGGGGTGAAGGAGTCTGTCACTGAAGGAGCTACTCAATGACAGTGTCCTGCATGGGGTGGGAGCCGTTGTCCAGCAGCGATGTTAGTTTTGCCATCATTCTCCTCTCTCCCACCACTTGCACTGAGTCGAGGGGGCAACCAAGGACAGCTGGCCTTCCTGACCAGCTTGTCGAGTCTCTTCCCTTCCGCCGCTGAGATGCTGCTGCTCCAGGAGACCACTCCACAGAAAATGGCCGATGCCACCACAGTGTTGTAGAAGGTCCTTAGGAGTGTCCCCTGCACTCCAAAGGACCTGCATCTCCTTAGCAGATAAAGTCTGCTCTGGTACTTTCTGTATAGCGCATCGGTGTTTTCCGTCCAGTCCGGTTTATTGTTGAGGTAGACACCCAGGTATTTATAAGAATCCATCCTCTCGATGTCCATTCCCTGGATGTTCACCGGTGTCGGGGGGACCTGGCTGTGCCTGCGGAAATCTACCACCATCTCCCTGGTTTTCCCCGCGTTGATCCGGAGGCAGTTCCGCTGGCACCAGTCCACAAACTCCTTGATCAGTTCTCTGTACGCTCTGTCCTCATCGCCCGTGATGAGGCCGACGATGGCAGAGTCGTCAGAGAACTTCTGTAGATAGGAGTCTGCAGAGCTGTGCCTGAAGTCCGTGGTGCACAGGGTGAATAAGAATGGCTGTTCCCTGCAGAACCCCAGTGCTGCAGACCACCCTGTCCGAGACCAGGTCCTTTGTCCTCACATACTGTGGTCGGTTGGTGAGGTAGTCCAGAATCCAGGATGTGAGGTGGTGATCCACTCCTATGGGCTCCAGCTTGCCCCCCAGAAGCCCCGGCTGGATGGTGTTGAATGCACTGGAGAAATCAAAGAACATGATTCTCACAGTGCTATCCGGCCTCTCCAGGTGTGAAAGAACTCTGTTCCGCAGGTAGATGACGGCGTTCTCCACCCCGATGTGAGTCTGGTAGGCGAACTGCAACGGATCCATTGATGGTCTCACCAGGGGGCGGAGATGGGCGTGGACCAGACGCTCCAGTGTCTTCATCAGGTGTGATGTCAGTGCCACCGGCCTGTAGCTGTTGAGTTCCTTCGGGTGCGGCGTCTTTGGTACCGGTACCACACAGGATGTTTTCCACAGCTGTGGAACTCTCCCCAGTTTCAGGCTCAGATTGAAGACATGCTCCACTATTCCGCACAGCTGGTCTGCACAGGACTTGAGGAGCCTCGAGCTGATGCCATCCGGACCAGCCGCCTTCCTCGCATTGATCTTACTGAGCTCATTTCTCACCTGGTCTGTGCAGAAAAACAGATTGGAGCACAGGGGCTAGGTGCTCAAGGGTGTGAGAGGAGGACGGGGTGTGGTGGGGGGGCGGGGGGGGGGAATGGTGTGGGGGGAGGAGGTGGGGGTGGTGGGGTTGGGGCATGAGAAGCAGAAGCAGTAGGTGGTGACTGTGACCCAAGTGCTGTGGAAGGGGAGGTGGGGCAGTGTACTGGACGTGCAGACAAGGGGGGCTGCAGCAGGGGTGACTGGACCGGGGGGAGTGGTAGGTGACTGGTCGAACCTGTTGAAGAAAAGGTTCAGATCGTTCACCCACTTCTGGTCCTCCACGGCACGGGAGTCCGGTTCCTTGTACCCAGAGATGGTTTTGAGGCCTCCATTGATGTTGTTCCTCTGCAGCTGGTCCTCCATCTTTTTCCTGTAGCTGTTCTTCCCCTCTCTGATCTTCCTCCTCAGCTCCTTTTGCACAGCCTTCAGCTCCTCCTTATTTCCCGACTTAAAGGCCCTCTTTTTCTCCTTAAGGAGATCCTTTATGTCAGGGTTGTCCGAGGGTTTGTTGAAGAAAAACCGTACAGTCCTGGTGGGTACAGTGTTCTCCACACAGAAGTTAATATAGTCCGTGATGCACTGGGTTAGACCGTCAATGTCCTCCCCATGGGGATCACAGAGTTCACCCCACACAGTTGTTTCGAAACAGTCTCTCAGAGCCTCCTCCGTCTCCTCGGACATCCTCTAACTGTGCAGGTCACCGCTGGTTGCCTGTGCACGAGAGGTTTGTACACAGGCTGGAGATGGATCATGTTGTGGTCAGATCTCCCCGGGGGGAGGGGTGCTGAGTTATCTGCCTCCTTGGTGTTGGCATAAAATGAGCTTATTTTGTCTCCTTCCCAATTCTGATGAAGGGTCTTCAACCTGAAATGGTAACTGTTAATATTTAACTATGTTTCTCTTATCTCAGTTTCTCTTCCCACGAATGACCAGTTATTTCCAGCATTTTCTGCCTTTATTTCAGATTTCCTGCACGTGTTTCATCTCCTCGTATAAAATAATTTAGCTCTTAATTGTTAAAATATTTGTTTTTCTTGTATTTAAACATTGGGGCTTATGGTATTTTCTAATAAAAAATTAATGATGTATCATAAAAGAGTTTGATTTAATGAAACTGAATTTAATAAAATATGATGCAGTCAATCTTCAGGTAAACCAAATTTGATGAAAATGATGACGACCTAATGGAAAATGATGTTTTAATGAATAGCAATTCACCAAATGATGTCAGATTCAATCCTGTTCATTTCACCTTGAAAATATTTTAACCCTTATGCGTTTTCTCATATCATTCACAATTCCACACAACTATAATTTCCTATTTGCAAATAGTTTGCATTTTTTGCTAACAGCACGCAATGAACGTTTTGCTATTTCTAATAGTTCTAAAGTAACTGTCAGCAAAGTGATAATGTTCAACGTGGCATTAAGTGTGATTACAAATTGCAGAATGCCTATAATATTTTTTTGCAGTCCAAGTTCTTTGAGTTAAAACTGGCAGTTCTGTAACAAAGCAGTTATGCAGCAGTCAACCCAAAGGATGCTGCTTAGAGTTGGTGAAAATTGAAAACGAGAAAATAGACTGAATTCAGCCTACTACAGTTAAGCAGAAAAAACATATTTGTGATAGCTTTGTGTGGCTTTGCTAGGTTTGATCTCTGGAATGTCAATTGTATATTTCAAGATTTATAATTTTCTTTTTTTGCCTTACATTGTGTTGAAGCAAACAGGTATGGTATGGATTTTTGGGTGTTCTTGTTTCAGAAATATAGTACATATTTGCGTTTCAAGTACATTTTACGTCCAGTATAATCTTTTGTGTTTCTTTCTTTAGTCTCGCCCCATCCCTTCGCACCTCACTTCTGCAGTAGCAGAGAATATATTGGCCACCGCATGTGAGAGCGAGAGCAGAAATGCAGCAAAGAGAATGCGTCTGGATGTACGTCAACAGCAACAGGTATTCGTCTTAGAATTGAATGAGTCTCAGATGGTTACAGTGTCATTGATATAAAAAGTGCATGATAATACATCCCTTAGATGATTGTCCTTATTTGAGCAGAACAAATAACCTGAATCACAGATGGAATAGTGGAGATTCCATTCTTTGGAAAAGATATTAACTGAGGTACCGTAACCCCATATTAAGGTTTTAATAGATATTAAAATACTAGTACTCAAATATAACACAAGATGCTGAGATACAACTTGATGAAAGTTAACACTGAAGATTGCAAGATGATGAAACATAAATGGCCTTGCCAAGGTTTCAAAAGTTAATCATGATTGGTTTTGTTGTTTCTTGAGCTTTTCCATTTTCACTCTGAATATTTCAAATATAAATCGAGCCTTATACCTTTTAGTTTTTTCAGAACTTCACTCAAGAAGTTCAGTTGCTTGTGTCTTTGGTATGCAGTTAAATGCCTATTTGGGTGCCCTAGAAAATACAGCAACATTTGCCAAAATCCAATATTAAACAGTGATTTACCACTAGCAATAGGTTTGAGCAGGACCTGTACCAGTCCTAGCAGGATCTAACCCACTTCTGCACATACGTCTGACACTTTGCTACACAGCATTCAGAGCAGGGTATTTTGGAAGAGACAGAAAAGGCAAGACTTGGGGACAGCTGCAAGTCGTAGTCAATAACAAGCTGGGGAAATGGTTCTCTGCGCTAAGCGGGCAGATCAACAGATGCATTACAGAACCTGCTAGGAGGCAGCTTCAGTAGTCTCCTCCAGGAGTGAAAATTCCCAGTCAATGAAATAATGTTTGTGGAAATATCATCTTTCACAAGAGACATCAAGGTGATCTGAGTATCACTGTTTACATCTGCAGAATGGTGATTCTCACACAATGGTCTGCGTTCCGAGAGGTTTGAGTTCTTCAAAAGTGGTTCCACTTACCAGAAAACCCAGAGATGTTACAGCAAGCCTTTAAATTAATTGGATCAGGGATGTGTTATTGACACAGTGAGGGTAGATCACAACAGGTTCCTGGAGGTTTTCATGCAAAATCTGGCCTCTCCTGCCTGATTATACGGTCACGGTGTTAAGGATTGTAGTGTTGAGGAATTCACTCGGTTCTTCACTGATGTATGTTCTTTCTGAAAATCATATTTATTCAGGATTACCTTATTTCCCATGTGGCCAAAGTCAGCCTCATCCACTTAGGTGGAAGTGAGGCTCTTAGTGCTAAGCAGGGCCTCTGGTGGCCACCATTTTTGTTTTGTTTGTCATGTTTCTGTTGCTCTCAGGGCATCTCATAGCTCCTGAGTTCTGGGGCTCATCACCTCTCTACTCCTCGCAGCAGCGGCTCTCTTTGATTGGCAGCAAGTAGCAGCAGAAGATAAAATATTCACACTTGCTTGGTGTATATTGTAAAATGCCCCTGGCCACAGAATCTCACCATCAGCAGACTTCTGTTTATTTATTCCATGGTGATTTTGGAACTCCATTGCTTTTGTATCTGTGGTCACTCGCACTGGTTGGAGAGCATGCTGGAACGAATAGCTAACAAAGTTGTAGAGAGCCCAGCAATCATCTCTCTGGGCAAAGCCAGATACTAAAAATGTCTGGCATTGTGGACAACTCTAGGATGTTTCCCAGAAACATGTCACTCACCTTGAGGACATTCTTCTTGTAGTCCACCACATACAAATGGATGGTGTGGAAACTCATCCTGTTCATGAAAAACTGTCCAGTGTATCAAGGGGAGGTCCAGTTGGCACATGTCTGCCTGATTTCATGAAATCAGAATGCTGACAAATCCCAGTTTCCTAAGATCTCATCCTTTCCTTAAGAGCCGTGGGTGTTTAATTGTCATGGATACTGGGAATGGAACAGTGACATTCTCACTTGCCACAGCTTTACAGGCCAATTAATGCAATAGTGCAAAAATAAACATACAATAATACAATGTTAATAAACAGTAATACTCGGTACTCGGACAATAATAGTGTAAGACTAAATTACGTAATGTCACCAAAACAAGGTCCATTGTAGATCATAGTTGCGAAGGGAGGGTTGTGGATAGTGTTGTGCAGTGTTCAAAGAGTCTGATGGTTGCTGGGAAGAAGCTATTATTAAACTGGAGGACATGGTTTTCAGGCGCCTGTACCTTCTCCCAAAGCTGGTAGCAAGATGAGAGCCAGGGTGGTGTGGGTCTTTGATGACATTAGCTGCTTTTAGAGGCAGCAACTGTTGTAGATCCATTCAACGCCAGGGAAGTCAATACCCGTGGTGGAACGGGCAATGCCTACCACTTTCTGCAGTCTCCTTCATTTCTGGGGGTTTGAATTCCTGAACCAGGCCTTGATGCAACCAGTCAGTAAGCTCTCTACCGTAGAAGTTCAAAAGACTATTGGTCAACATACTGAATATCCTCAATCTTCTAAAGAATGCGGTCACTATTATTAGTAAATGATGATTTGTCATTTTCATTACTTCTCTGTTGAGCTGCATTATTTGATTAGGTTCTACAAAAAGGGATGCGGAGCATGGGGCATTCGGAGAAAAAAATCCTCACTAAAATTATGCATTATGCATCATTTGTTGCATGTTCTGATTTCAGAAAATTGTTAGACATGTTATAATAGCACACAGACATTTTCAAATTACTTCCCTTTAAATGTAATGAAAATATTTTTTTGTAAAACATCCTATATTTTTCTGTAAAACATCCTATATTTTTCTGTAAAACATCCTATATTTTTCTGTAAAACATCCTATTCATCCATTATGCCTAAATTGGTACCTGATTTTAACATTTCCATTCTTACTTTCAAATCCCTCCATTGCCTCACTACACACTTTCTCCTTAACCTTGTCAAGCTCTTCAACCCTCTGTGATATCTTCAGTTTTAATGACTTGGCCATTATAAGTGTGTATTCAGCTGCTCATGAATTTCCATTATAAACCTCTTCTCTATTTTCTTTATATTTAAACTGGTCCTTAGATGATTTTAGTCGTTGGCCTTCCATTCCCTTTACGTATCTTTGTGTAAAGATTTATTTGGTAAAATGCGAGTTAAAGTCCTTAGATTATTTTGCTGTGTTAAAGACACTCTACAAATGCAGTCGCTATTATTAGTTTAGAGATACAAACTGCCAGATTTAGAGATAGAAAAGCCAGAAACTGGCCTTTCTGCACACCCAGTCCACACCGACCATCAATCACCTATCAACTAGTTCACACTAGTTCACACGTGTTCATTCTAGTGCAATGTTGCCCCATTCTCGTATCCAGTCCCTACACATCAGGAGCAATTTACGGAGGCCAATTAACCTACACATCTGCATGTCTTTAGGAGTCCACACTTTTCTCCTAGATCACAATAGGATGAGCTTCTCTAATTCCCGCCCTCTGTCCTATCCTTCAGAGCATTATGATTGCCAAATATCCAGCTTCCCTTCAATGTGCAGATGAAACAGTAAAAAAAATCACCAAAAAGCACAATGCATTCAGATTTGTTTTTTTTAACTCAGGGTTTTTTTAAATTTAGGGTTTGGTGTGGACATTCCCTGTAAAGCACAGAATTTTTTATTACAATACATAACTGGCAGGACAAAATTCTCAAGTATTTACAAAAGTGTAGATAAGACATGGCTTTACTTCTAAATATGATTTATCTTCGTCATTTCTCCGCTTTAAACTGTAGGCATCTTTCCCAGTATAGGTGTATTCACCCAGATGCTTCGCACCTTATCGATTATTCTTACGACTGTTTGAGAGAAATGGGTTCACCCCAAGATAGATATCTGTAGAACAGGATAGTTTACTGAAATGACTCAGAATCCAGGAAATGATAATTCATTGAGGGGTTGAGGGGGGGGAGGAGGGGGAGGGAAATCCTGCAAAACCACATCCTCTATGATTGATTAAATACATTGACTGCTTCCAAAATGCCGTGAGGAATTCATAGTTTGTAGTGACACGGGGATATGAGTTTGTGAACCTGTTGCCATGTTTGGTGGAAATGTACCTAGCAGCCCCTCACAGCATTAATTTTTCACCTACGTACCTCCTACACACGAAAGAAAAAGCAGCCCTAAAGCAAACAGCAGTAATGTAAAAAAAAAACTAGTTTCTGAAATAAACTACTAATACTGAGTGATTTATGAAGAGAGCTGTGTTGTTCTCCTTTGAGCAGAGAAGAATGGGAGATTTTTTATAACCATGTTCAAAATTATAAA